>NC_090230.1:58476268-58536181 GCF_024489055.1 Chanodichthys erythropterus | reverse complement strand
AAATATTACAGAGGTAGAAACCACATCAAATGTAGGGTGAATGAAGGGTGATTGGGACACAAGGTCAGATGGGAATTTATTTTCTCACCTGATGAGTGAAAAAAAGCCTTTTTTTGCTGAGGCCTAGCTGTGAGACCGCATAATTAAAATGGGATGCCCTCATTGGTCTAACATCATGTAAGTGGGCGGGATATGCATCAAACAGGAAGTTGACCGTGAAATGCATGAACTGAGGAAAATGACATACGCTTTTGGTAGTTTTAATAATAATAAGGTCTTAAAATTGTCATAGCTACTACAAACGTTTGATAGAAACATGAATATGATGCACTACTGCTACAAAATCAGTAAAAACAATTGTTAATATCATGTTTCTATTTTCAGAATTAGGTTGTTTTTATTTTGTCCCATCCACCCCAAACACAAAATGTATAATTTTGGGTGATTGGGACAGTGCTTAAATGCTTTGCTAATTAAGAAACTTATTAGCCTTGCAATAGAGAACCATTGTTTATGCTCTATATGCTCTATATTCTGAAAATAGAAACATTATAGTTAAACTCTTTTTTTATTTTTATTTTTTATTTATTTTTATTTTTTACTGATTGCAGTAATAATTTTACTGTTGCAGTAATGAAAGGTTTTGACTTTTGGACTTCAAACCTTCTTTTTGATGGATTTCAAATAAATAAAGTTGAACAAACATAAACATGGACTCTTAATGATGATGAACAGAAAAGAGAAATATTGCATATAAAATGATATCAAAGTATGAACTGTGCAATACAGTAAATATGCTTAAACTACCCTAAATCAATGGAAAGACGTGCTGTCCCAATCACCCAAACGTTACCAAACAAATGGTTTTGCTCAGTTTGCAGAAAAGTGTATGTCGCACATCCTTTCATTATAATATACCATCGTTTCCTCCTCAAATGGATAGTTAACATCTTCAGTATTACAGAAATGTATCATGTGTTGAGCTGATGTTTTTCATTTAAGACAAATTCAAAAACTGTCCCAATCACCCTTTTAATTCACCCTAGTAAATACATAAAAAAAAAAAAAAATGAATAAACGGTTAAAAGAAAAAAAAAAAGTTAACTTTCAGTTTAGCGATTGTTTCCTTGAACATTTTTTGTTACTTCCCCAACATTCGTTTTATTTATTAAATTATTTATCTTCCTCGCACATTTAATTCATCGTGTATTTATTTATGCAGGAATGTGTGGAATTATTTACACATTTATTTATTTATTTATGTACAATTTTGTGGATTTATTTATTATGGTATTTATATATTTATTGTTTTTGCAGGTTTCGTCTTCCGTAAAAGATATGGATATGATTGTAAAATACATGATGAACGTCATCCTCCACTCCTTCATTAGTAAAACCATAAATGGGCTTTATTTTGATGACGCATTAGTGATACTGAAAGCTGATTGGCTTGATGGTTATATATGCGGAAAAGAGCCAATTTAATCAATCTCTAGAGTTTATAAGATGTCCGATGTATCCTCCCTTGTGCCTTTTTACACGCATTTTGGACAGAAGCAATGGCTACACGATCCATTAGACTGTAAGTGCCTTAATTGCGAAGTGGACGCTTTCGCTCAATTATGAATAGGCTAATGCAGATTCTGGACACGAATATTTCCCAGGATTTTAATAATAATAATAATAACAACAACAATAACTGTTCAGAAAGAATAAAAATTATATTTATTAAAGAAAACGTCCAAATTAAGTTTGAAACTGTCAATAAATGTGTTCCGATTCGACGTGCGCTCACGCGCTCTTCTCATGTGCACGCGCTTGCATGCGATGAGTTGCTATAGCGACGCGTGTTATGGTTATGAATTCTGACTGAATATATACACTCAGAACCGATCACTGTCTGTTGGTTGAGAGACGAGGCGAATTTACAGACTTTTGCAGAGTATTTTCTGTGCGAATCTTGTGACTTTGAAGCTGTTGGAGGATTTCTGAGAAGAGACTTTTATTCTAGAAGACATCGCAGGATATATCCTTTTTATATAAAGTTATATTTTTGAAAGAGTTCCTATTATTTTTGAGGATACTTTTAGTTTATTGTTCTTCTCTTAGTTTAGAAGGAGCTTGTTTTTATTTCATTTTTTTTTTTTTATTAATTTTTGTTTTGTTTTATTTTCTGTGGAGGAGTATTTCTGAGGAGAGTTGTATTTTACTGTATTGCATTTTGTATTGTATTTTGTATAGTTTTTATTACAGATTGCAGGAAGATGTCGATGGCTCACGTGATGGGTGAAAGAGGAGGCGAGTGCTTTAGTTTTTCACTTGTTTATGGTATGGTATGATGTACAATGATTGCCTACATTAATGTGAAAAAAATTGTGCCAGGTAACCCATTTGATCCCCCAAGTGACCAGATGAATTTGATTCCTTGCATATGAAATAAACGCTTCAATCTGAGTAACTAAAGTAACAATTTGTAATTGACCCACTGACATTGATTATTGATACAACATAACTAACTATGTGATGTTTGGAGACCCAGTTCTGATGATCAGGAGCCGCTGCCAGACCCGACCCAGGCACAGAGCCAGGAGCTTCCTGGATATTTAACACCTCTGTCTTCTGAGTCGGCTGTTTCTATGTCCGCAGGTCAGGCTGTCAGGTCCGCCGACAGCTTCGATGGATGGCTGTGCCCTCCGCTGCCAGGTCAAGTTCCTGTCGAGCCAAAGAAGACGTTACGTGGCCTAACTGCCCAGGGTGCCACGGAGGCTTCTCCTGTGAGCGAGAGCTCAACAGGTGAGATTGAAATAAGGCCGGGCGGTGTAAAGTGGACAGGTCAATGGTAATTGCACTGTCTGACACACACCTGAAACACGCACACAGAAATCCTCTTCTCAGACGTCATTCTATCGTTGCTTAATTTGATGTCAGAGATGTTTCTAATAGTTGTGTTTTCAATTGTTTTCTTCATTTCAGAAAAACCTACAGAACGCAGGAAGAGGAAACAAATTCGTTCTTTCCTCAACAGGCCGTGGAAGGCCGTGGAAGATCTGGAGCCAGAGTCTGATCCCGAGCCACCGTCACCTCCACCAGATCTGGAGTCAGAGTCTGATCCCGAGCCACCGTCACCTCCACCAGATCCGGAGCCAGAGTCTGATCCCGAGCCACCGTCACCTGCTCCAGATCACTCCGGCGTCAAGCCAATTAATGGTAAGTCGGCAGTGGTTATTTCTCCAACGTTATTTTGTCAGTTTTATTTTCCCCATTTTAATATGATTTTTCGACACAACCAGCACTGATATTTTTTAAATAAAACAGTTGTTTTTCTTCCTTTCAGAAAAACCTACAGAACGCAGGAAGAGGAAAAGAATTCGTTCTTTCCTCAACAGGCTGTGGAAGGCGATGAAGCGTCCTTTCCGGTGCTGTTGCCCCTGTAGTGATGTGGATGTTGTGGAGCCTTTTGTCCCTCCACCAGATCTGGAGCCAGAGCCTGATCCTGAGCCACCGTCACCTGCTCCAGATCTGGAGCCAGAGCCTGATCCCGAGCCACCGTCACCTGCTCCAGATCTGGAGCCAGAGCCTGATCCCGAGCCACCGTCACCTGCTCCAGATCTGGAGCCAGAGCCTGATCCCGAGCCACCGTCACCTGCTCCAGATCTGGAGCCAGAGTCTGATCCCGAGCCACCGTCACCAGAGCCTGATACCTTATATTGTTTTTCAGAGTCCTTTGAGTCTCTGTATAACGTGGGAGAGATGCTTGGATCCGGAGCATTTGGCAGGGTGTACGAGGGAACGCGCAAATTTGATGGCAAAAAGGTAAATCTTAATTTTGCTCTTGCATGCATCAAAACATATTTAAAACAATTTACACCGATGGTTTAATACTTAGTGCAAGATCAAGTGCTTGAATACTGTTACTGTTTTGATTTTTGTTGTTGTTGTTTGTTTGTTTTTTGCAGGTTGCCATCAAGCAGATGCTCAAGATTGACAACGATCGTTATCTTCATATTGTAAGTTGGCCAAAGCCTGAATATGTATTTAGTTGTTTAAGTGCAGATTACTGTAGTTGATACACCCGTAGGAAGCATCAGGTGTGAATGTGATTGACAAATAAGCCTAGAGGCACCAAATAACTTTGAGCTGAAAAGCCTCTTTTGAACGTATCTAAAAAGATCAAAGAAAAGTACATTTAAAAATGACATGTTTTCTTCCGATTTTTACCCAGCTAACCTTCTGTCTACTGCTTTTCTCTAGCCTGGGCACCCCAAACCTCTCGTTACCGAAGTGGCGCTGCTGCTGCTGATGAGGCGAGAACCCATATGCCCCTACGTCATACATCTATACGAGTGGTTTGAACATCCTCAAACGTTCACTCTCGTTATGGAGTACCCGGAACCCTGCGAGAGCCTGCATGACTTCATCACCCGTAACCCTCGACTGTGTGAACCAGCCGCACAGATCATCGTGCTACAGGCTATGATGGCGCTACTACACTGCATCGAGCGTGGTGTTTTTCACCATGACATCCATGCTCAGAATTTCCTGTGGAACAAAGACACGTTTCGTCTCAAGCTGATAGACTTTGGCTGCGGTCAGCTATTTAGTAGTGATGGCTACGAGAGCAAAATATACATCGGTGAGTATTTTGGGAGTGTGGAAACCTGAATGTAGTGACTTACTAATTATTTGTTGCTTTAAAATGTGCAAATGTCTTGCTTACAGGAGCACCGCTTTACTGCCCACCTGAAGTCCTGACCGAACCTCGCTTCCACGCCGTCCCAACAAATGTCTGGGCCCTAGGAGTCTTGTTGTATAAGATGGTGAACGGATGTCTTCCTTTTCGCAGTAGAAGAGAAATCACACAGGCCAAAATTACATTCCATAACTCCACATTATCCGAAGGTGAGTGAATAATATTGAGAACACTGATAAACACGCACGAAGCAAAGGCTCTGTACAGAAACAGTTAAAGGTGAAGTATGTAAGATTTTTTTATAACTATAGCCCAACGTATAGCGAGAGTTTGGGAAGGGGCCTTTTGAAAATATGCTTTATTTTTAAGAAACGACATACTTCACTTTTCAAGTAAAAATAAGGAACATTTTAGATGCTATTTTCATAGATGCCAAGTCACATGGTCACGACTAACCAGCTCTCTCCTGCACAGAATGTGCAGATCTGATTAGCCAGTGCCTAGCCCGGGATCCCACTAAACGGCCGACGTTAGAGCAGATGTTTCAGCATGAATGGATTACAAGTGATCTAGATTGGGGAAGTTCAAGAGATTCAATCCATCTGTGATTTCAGGTGTGAGGAAGTGTAACAGACAGAGTAGGATTATTATCATGTGTCTTCAATTCTGGATCATTTGCAGTGAGGTGTTCGTTGTAATGTTCTTGTTACAGTCAAGTCAAGCTCATTTATATAGCGCTTTATACAATACAGATTGTTTCAAAGCGGCTTTGTGCTAATAAACAGGAAAATAACAGAATCAGTGATGCAAACAGAAAATATAAAATTGTTCATGAGTTGACTTGTTCATATGATCTTTGTATATTGGACAGGAAATGACATACTTGCTGTCCTTGGTGGAAGACTTGACCCGAGGCCTGAAGTCCAACCCCAACCCGACAGGGAACTCGGAGCCCGTCCACGTCTGAGCGAGAACACGAGAGACTGCGAGACTGGAACCAAATCATCAAGTCATCACAGCCACATTTGCTTTGTTTTCAAATGAATTTTTGCTTTGTTTTTTAAAAAGTCAAGACACCTCATCTTTATTTATATAGCGCCTCGTATATGACCAATCTGTACATATGTATATATCATTTTTGAATTAAAGAAATGTTTTTTTTAAACAGTCTCGGCCTAGGAGGAACCTTTGAAGTGAAAAGGCAAAGACCTTTTTTGTGCTTCCCAAAATAAAACTAAATAAAAATGTAAATAAAACTCTACATGATATCAAATGTTTGGAGGTTTCACCATGACAACAAGAACTCTGACAGTAATTTAGTGATCAAATTTAGCACTCTTAAATATGATCAAAATGTTGTAATCATAATAACTAAACCTCAAATTGTCATAAATCAACATCTCCGTAAAATGTTATGGAGTTTCTAATAGAAATATGACTTTCTGTAACAAAACAGGGCGTTGATTTTGTACAATCGTGTTTACCCAACATCAGGCATTTTGGGAGACACAACAAGTGAATAGGGAAATTAAATATCAATATTCTCATGAAATATCAGACATTATTATGAAAATGTTGCCAATTATTGCTCCCATTATTACACTTCTTTTTTCATTACATGTTGCCCCAAGAACACATTCATATGCAAATTTGATACAGTATATAGATACAATGTATCACATTTAAGGCCATTTTACCCACACATTGCATCAAGTAAAACGGCATATCAATCAATTCCGTTATATCTTTGATTAGTTGAGAATCATTGTTACGTCCCCATCTAGTCTAGGGTTTAAGGAACAGGTAACGGAATAAATATGGTGTGATGTGTGGAGGCAGCAAGGTGCAATTCCCAACACCAGGGCTTTAACAAAGACCAAAGGCAACTCAATATCAAAATAAACATGTTAATTTATTGTACAGATGTGGGAGGATTAAGGCTTCAAGAGGGGGCAAGGCCAAAATAACAAACATAAACCCTGAGTCGGGAAAAGAAACCTCGCAATGCAGCCTCCACACACACACTGCTCTCTTTGTGCAATGGTGCTGCTTAAATCCCCACAGCTTCCTCTCCTCCTCCAATCACATCAGATCACCAATCACTGGAGTCAGGTGGCAGCCGTTTACTTCCTGCTTATGGAAGTAGAGAGAGAGGGAAAACAGGGAGAAAGGGGAAAAAAACAAACAAAACAAAAACATACGTCCTTGGACGTAACAATCATCTTTATAAAAGTTTGGTTAAAAAAAAAAATCCTGAACCCTAAAAATTGATTTGTAAATGGCATGTATATTGTTTTTGCCTATACATGTCATTTCATGTCTTTTTATTGTTTTTAAACAACCGAGTCCTGGTGTCCACTACAGAGGACTTACTGTAGCATAACATATGAATAAAATATATTTAAAAAAAAAAAATCCCCATTTGTTTATCACGCTCTGAACAATGTCATGACATGAAAAATACTAAATTCAAACAACCTTTCGTTTTTTCGGGCTCTCAGTAGGAAACATTACATTGTCCATCTGATCCAAATATGTATAGGCCTATTATTAATTTTCATTCCACAAAAACACTCAATTTAATTGCAATTCAGTTGTCTCCTGTCTTTCTCAAACAATATTTAAGTTATTAACAGTTTAACTCTGCGCTGTCATGTGCCAATTCAGGACTGAAATATTACAGAGGTAGAAACCACATCAAATGTAGGGTGAATGAAGGGTGATTGGGACACAAGGTCAGATGGGAATTTATTTTCTCACCTGATGAGTGAAAAAAAGCCTTTTGTGCTGAGGCCTAGCTGTGAGACCGCATAATTAAAATGGGATGCCCTCATTGGTCTAACATCATGTAAGTGGGCGGGATATGCATCAAACAGGAAGTTGACCGTGAAATGCATGAACTGAGGAAAATGACATACGCTTTTGGTAGTTTTAATAATAATAAGGTCTTAAAATTGTCATAGCTACTACAAACGTTTGATAGAAACATGAATATGATGCACTACTGCTACAAAATCAGTAAAAACAATTGTTAATATCATGTTTCTATTTTCAGAATTAGGTTGTTTTTATTTTGTCCCATCCACCCAAACACAAAATGTATAATTTTGGGTGATTGGGACAGTGCTTAAATGCTTTGCTAATTAAGAAACTTATTAGCCTTGCAATAGAGAACCATTGTTTATGCTCTATATGCTCTATATTCTGAAAATAGAAACATTATAGTTAAACTCTTTTTATTTTTATTTTTTATTTATTTTTATTTTTTACTGATTGCAGTAATAATTTTACTGTTGCAGTAATGAAAGGTTTGACTTTTGGACTTCAAACCTTCTTTTGATGGATTTCAAATAAATAAAGTTGAACAAACATAAACATGGACTCTTAATGATGATGAACAGAAAAGGAAATATTGCATATAAAATGATATCAAAGTATGAACTGTGCAATACAGTAAATATGCTTAAACTACCCTAAATCAATGGAAAGACGTGCTGTCCCAATCACCCAAACGTTACCAAACAAATGGTTTTGCTCAGTTTGCAGAAAAGTGTATGTCGCACATCCTTTCATTATAATATACCATCGTTTCCTCCTCAAATGGATAGTTAACATCTTCAGTATTACAGAAATGTATCATGTGTTGAGCTGATGTTTTTCATTTAAGACAAATTCAAAAACTGTCCCAATCACCCTTTTAATTCACCCTAGTAAATACATAAAAAAAAAAAAATGAATAAACGGTTAAAAGAAAAAAAAAGTTAACTTTCAGTTTAGCGATTGTTTCCTTGAACATTTTTTGTTACTTCCCCAACATTCGTTTTATTTATTAAATTATTTATCTTCCTCGCACATTTAATTCATCGTGTATTTATTTATGCAGGAATGTGTGGAATTATTTACACATTTATTTATTTATTTATGTACAATTTTGTGGATTTATTTATTATGGTATTTATATATTTATTGTTTTTGCAGGTTTCGTCTTCCGTAAAAGATATGGATATGATTGTAAAATACATGATGAACGTCATCCTCCACTCCTTCATTAGTAAAACCATAAATGGGCTTTATTTTGATGACGCATTAGTGATACTGAAAGCTGATTGGCTTGATGGTTATATATGCGGAAAAGAGCCAATTTAATCAATCTCTAGAGTTTATAAGATGTCCGATGTATCCTCCCTTGTGCCTTTTTACACGCATTTTGGACAGAAGCAATGGCTACACGATCCATTAGACTGTAAGTGCCTTAATTGCGAAGTGGACGCTTTCGCTCAATTATGAATAGGCTAATGCAGATTCTGGACACGAATATTTCCCAGGATTTTAATAATAATAATAATAACAACAACAATAACTGTTCAGAAAGAATAAAAATTATATTTATTAAAGAAAACGTCCAAATTAAGTTTGAAACTGTCAATAAATGTGTTCCGATTCGACGTGCGCTCACGCGCTCTTCTCATGTGCACGCGCTTGCATGCGATGAGTTGCTATAGCGACGCGTGTTATGGTTATGAATTCTGACTGAATATATACACTCGAACCGATCACTGTCTGTTGGTTGAGAGACGAGGCGAATTTACAGACTTTTGCAGAGTATTTTCTGTGCGAATCTTGTGACTTTGAAGCTGTTGGAGGATTTCTGAGAAGAGACTTTTATTCTAGAAGACATCGCAGGATATATCCTTTTTATATAAAGTTATATTTTTGAAAGAGTTCCTATTATTTTTGAGGATACTTTTAGTTTATTGTTCTTCTCTTAGTTTAGAAGGAGCTTGTTTTTATTTCATTTTTTTTTTTTTTTTATTAATTTTTGTTTTGTTTTATTTTTTTATTTTCTGTGGAGGAGTATTTCTGAGGAGATTTGTATTTTACTGTATTGCATTTTGTATTGTATTTTGTATAGTTTTTATTACAGATTGCAGGAAGATGTCGATGGCTCACGTGATGGGTGAAAGAGGAGGCGAGTGCTTTAGTTTTTCACTTGTTTATGGTATGGTATGATGTACAATGATTGCCTACATTAATGTGAAAAAAATTGTGCCAGGTAACCCATTTGATCCCCCAAGTGACCAGATGAATTTGATTCCTTGCATATGAAATAAACGCTTCAATCTGAGTAACTAAAGTAACAATTTGTAATTGACCCACTGACATTGATTATTGATACAACATAACTAACTATGTGATGTTTGGAGACCCAGTTCTGATGATCAGGAGCCGCTGCCAGACCCGACCCAGGCACAGAGCCAGGAGCTTCCTGGATATTTAACACCTCTGTCTTCTGAGTCGGCTGTTTCTATGTCCGCAGGTCAGGCTGTCAGGTCCGCCGACAGCTTCGATGGATGGCTGTGCCCTCCGCTGCCAGGTCAAGTTCCTGTCGAGCCAAAGAAGACGTTACGTGGCCTAACTGCCCAGGGTGCCACGGAGGCTTCTCCTGTGAGCGAGAGCTCAACAGGTGAGATTGAAATAAGGCCGGGCGGTGTAAAGTGGACAGATCAATGGTAATTGCACTGTCTGACACACACCTGAAACACGCACACAGAAATCCTCTTCTCAGACGTCATTCTATCGTTGCTTAATTTGATGTCAGAGATGTTTCTAATAGTTGTGTTTTCAATTGTTTTCTTCATTTCAGAAAAACCTACAGAACGCAGGAAGAGGAAACAAATTCGTTCTTTCCTCAACAGGCCGTGGAAGGCCGTGGAAGATCTGGAGCCAGAGTCTGATCCCGAGCCACCGTCACCTCCACCAGATCTGGAGTCAGAGTCTGATCCCGAGCCACCGTCACCTCCACCAGATCCGGAGCCAGAGTCTGATCCCGAGCCACCGTCACCTGCTCCAGATCTGGAGCCAGAGTCTGATCCCGAGCCACCGTCACCTGCTCCAGATCACTCCGGCGTCAAGCCAATTAATGGTAAGTCGGCAGTGGTTATTTCTCCAACGTTATTTTGTCAGTTTTATTTTCCCCATTTTAATATGATTTTTTCGACACAACCAGCACTGATATTTTTTAAATAAAACAGTTGTTTTTCTTCCTTTCAGAAAAACCTACAGAACGCAGGAAGAGGAAAAGAATTCGTTCTTTCCTCAACAGGCTGTGGAAGGCGATGAAGAGTCCTTTCCGGTGCTGTTGCCCCTGTAGTGATGTGGATGTTGTGGAGCCTTTTGTCCCTCCACCAGATCTGGAGCCAGAGCCTGATCCCGAGCCACCGTCACCTGCTCCAGATCTGGAGCCAGAGCCTGATCCCGAGCCACCGTCACCTGCTCCAGATCTGGAGCCAGAGCCTGATCCCGAGCCACCGTCACCTGCTCCAGATCTGGAGCCAGAGTCTGATCCCGAGCCACCGTCACCAGAGCCTGATACCTTATATTGTTTTTCAGAGTCCTTTGAGTCTCTGTATAACGTGGGAGAGATGCTTGGATCCGGAGCATTTGGCAGGGTGTACGAGGGAACGCGCAAATTTGATGGCAAAAAGGTAAATCTTAATTTTGCTCTTGCATGCATCAAAACATATTTAAAACAATTTACACCGATGGTTTAATACTTAGTGCAAGATCAAGTGCTTGAATACTGTTACTGTTTTGATTTTTGTTGTTGCTGTTTGTTTGTTTTTTGCAGGTTGCCATCAAGCAGATGCTCAAGATTGACAACGATCGTTATCTTCATATTGTAAGTTGGCCAAAGCCTGAATATGTATTTAGTTGTTTAAGTGCAGATTACTGTAGTTGATACACCCGTAGGAAGCATCAGGTGTGAATGTGATTGACAAATAAGCCTAGAGGCACCAAATAACTTTGAGCTGAAAAGCCTCTTTTGAACGTATCTAAAAAGATCAAAGAAAAGTACATTTAAAAATGACATGTTTTCTTCCGATTTTTACCCAGCTAACCTTCTGTCTACTGCTTTTCTCTAGCCTGGGCACCCCAAACCTCTCGTTACCGAAGTGGCGCTGCTGCTGCTGATGAGGCGAGAACCCATATGCCCCTACGTCATACATCTATACGAGTGGTTTGAACATCCTCAAACGTTCACTCTCGTTATGGAGTACCCGGAACCCTGCGAGAGCCTGCATGACTTCATCACCCGTAACCCTCGACTGTGTGAACCAGCCGCACAGATCATCGTGCTACAGGCTATGATGGCGCTACTACACTGCATCGAGCGTGGTGTTTTTCACCATGACATCCATGCTCAGAATTTCCTGTGGAACAAAGACACGTTTCGTCTCAAGCTGATAGACTTTGGCTGCGGTCAGCTATTTAGTAGTGATGGCTACGAGAGCAAAATATACATCGGTGAGTATTTTGGGAGTGTGGAAACCTGAATGTAGTGACTTACTAATTATTTGTTGCTTTAAAATGTGCAAATGTCTTGCTTACAGGAGCACCGCTTTACTGCCCACCTGAAGTCCTGACCGAACCTCGCTTCCACGCCGTCCCAACAAATGTCTGGGCCCTAGGAGTCTTGTTGTATAAGATGGTGAACGGATGTCTTCCTTTTCGCAGTAGAAGAGAAATCACACAGGCCAAAATTACATTCCATAACTCCACATTATCCGAAGGTGAGTGAATAATATTGAGAACACTGATAAACACGCACGAAGCAAAGGCTCTGTACAGAAACAGTTAAAGGTGAAGTATGTAAGATTTTTTTATAACTATAGCCCAACGTATAGCGAGAGTTTGGGAAGGGGCCTTTTGAAAATATGCTTTATTTTTAAGAAACGACATACTTCACTTTTCAAGTAAAAATAAGGAACATTTTAGATGCTATTTTCATAGATGCCAAGTCACATGGTCACGACTAACCAGCTCTCTCCTGCACAGAATGTGCAGATCTGATTAGCCAGTGCCTAGCCCGGGATCCCACTAAACGGCCGACGTTAGAGCAGATGTTTCAGCATGAATGGATTACAAGTGATCTAGATTGGGGAAGTTCAAGAGATTCAATCCATCTGTGATTTCAGGTGTGAGGAAGTGTAACAGACAGAGTAGGATTATTATCATGTGTCTTCAATTCTGGATCATTTGCAGTGAGGTGTTCGTTGTAATGTTCTTGTTACAGTCAAGTCAAGCTCATTTATATAGCGCTTTATACAATACAGATTGTTTCAAAGCGGCTTTGTGCTAATAAACAGGAAAATAACAGAATCAGTGATGCAAACAGAAAATATAAAATTGTTCATGAGTTGACTTGTTCATATGATCTTTGTATATTGGACAGGAAATGACATACTTGCTGTCCTTGGTGGAAGACTTGACCCGAGGCCTGAAGTCCAACCCCAACCCGACAGGGAACTCGGAGCCCGTCCACGTCTGAGCGAGAACACGAGAGACTGCGAGACTGGAACCAAATCATCAAGTCATCACAGCCACATTTGCTTTGTTTTCAAATGAATTTTTGCTTTGTTTTTTAAAAAGTCAAGACACCTCATCTTTATTTATATAGCGCCTCGTATATGACCAATCTGTACATATGTATATATCATTTTTGAATTAAAGAAATGTTTTTTTTAAACAGTCTCGGCCTAGGAGGAACCTTTGAAGTGAAAAGGCAAAGACCTTTTTTGTGCTTCCCAAAATAAAACTAAATAAAAATGTAAATAAAACTCTACATGATATCAAATGTTTGGAGGTTTCACCATGACAACAAGAACTCTGACAGTAATTTAGTGATCAAATTTAGCACTCTTAAATATGATCAAAATGTTGTAATCATAATAACTAAACCTCAAATTGTCATAAATCAACATCTCCGTAAAATGTTATGGAGTTTCTAATAGAAATATGACTTTCTGTAACAAAACAGGGCGTTGATTTTGTACAATCGTGTTTACCCAACATCAGGCATTTTGGGAGACACAACAAGTGAATAGGGAAATTAAATATCAATATTCTCATGAAATATCAGACATTATTATGAAAATGTTGCCAATTATTGCTCCCATTATTACACTTCTTTTTTCATTACATGTTGCCCCAAGAACACATTCATATGCAAATTTGATACAGTATATAGATACAATGTATCACATTTAAGGCCATTTTACCCACACATTGCATCAAGTAAAACGGCATATCAATCAATTCCGTTATATCTTTGATTAGTTGAGAATCATTGTTACGTCCCCATCTAGTCTAGGGTTTAAGGAACAGGTAACGGAATAAATATGGTGTGATGTGTGGAGGCAGCAAGGTGCAATTCCCAACACCAGGGCTTTAACAAAGACCAAAGGCAACTCAATATCAAAATAAACATGTTAATTTATTGTACAGATGTGGGAGGATTAAGGCTTCAAGAGGGGGCAAGGCCAAAATAACAAACATAAACCCTGAGTCGGGAAAAGAAACCTCGCAATGCAGCCTCCACACACACACTGCTCTCTTTGTGCAATGGTGCTGCTTAAATCCCCACAGCTTCCTCTCCTCCTCCAATCACATCAGATCACCAATCACTGGAGTCAGGTGGCAGCCGTTTACTTCCTGCTTATGGAAGTAGAGAGAGAGGGAAAACAGGGAGAAAGGGGAAAAAAACAAACAAAACAAAAACATACGTCCTTGGACGTAACAATCATCTTTATAAAAGTTTGGTTAAAAAAAAAATCCTGAACCCTAAAAATTGATTTGTAAATGGCATGTATATTGTTTTTGCCTATACATGTCATTTCATGTCTTTTTATTGTTTTTAAACAACCGAGTCCTGGTGTCCACTACAGAGGACTTACTGTAGCATAACATATGAATAAAATATATTTAAAAAAAAAAAATCCCCATTTGTTTATCACGCTCTGAACAATGTCATGACATGAAAAATACTAAATTCAAACAACCTTTCGTTTTTTCGGGCTCTCAGTAGGAAACATTACATTGTCCATCTGATCCAAATATGTATAGGCCTATTATTAATTTTCATTCCACAAAAACACTCAATTTAATTGCAATTCAGTTGTCTCCTGTCTTTCTCAAACAATATTTAAGTTATTAACAGTTTAACTCTGCGCTGTCATGTGCCAATTCAGGACTGAAATATTACAGAGGTAGAAACCACATCAAATGTAGGGTGAATGAAGGGTGATTGGGACACAAGGTCAGATGGGAATTTATTTTCTCACCTGATGAGTGAAAAAAAAGCCTTTTTTTGCTGAGGCCTAGCTGTGAGACCGCATAATTAAAATGGGATGCCCTCATTGGTCTAACATCATGTAAGTGGGCGGGATATGCATCAAACAGGAAGTTGACCGTGAAATGCATGAACTGAGGAAAATGACATACGCTTTTGGTAGTTTTAATAATAATAAGGTCTTAAAATTGTCATAGCTACTACAAACGTTTGATAGAAACATGAATATGATGCACTACTGCTACAAAATCAGTAAAAACAATTGTTAATATCATGTTTCTATTTTCAGAATTAGGTTGTTTTTATTTTGTCCCATCCACCCAAACACAAAATGTATAATTTTGGGTGATTGGGACAGTGCTTAAATGCTTTGCTAATTAAGAAACTTATTAGCCTTGCAATAGAGAACCATTGTTTATGCTCTATATGCTCTATATTCTGAAAATAGAAACATTATAGTTAAACTCTTTTTATTTTTATTTTTTATTTATTTTTATTTTTTACTGATTGCAGTAATAATTTTACTGTTGCAGTAATGAAAGGTTTGACTTTTGGACTTCAAACCTTCTTTTGATGGATTTCAAATAAATAAAGTTGAACAAACATAAACATGGACTCTTAATGATGATGAACAGAAAAGGAAATATTGCATATAAAATGATATCAAAGTATGAACTGTGCAATACAGTAAATATGCTTAAACTACCCTAAATCAATGGAAAGACGTGCTGTCCCAATCACCCAAACGTTACCAAACAAATGGTTTTGCTCAGTTTGCAGAAAAGTGTATGTCGCACATCCTTTCATTATAATATACCATCGTTTCCTCCTCAAATGGATAGTTAACATCTTCAGTATTACAGAAATGTATCATGTGTTGAGCTGATGTTTTTCATTTAAGACAAATTCAAAAACTGTCCCAATCACCCTTTTAATTCACCCTAGTAAATACATAAAAAAAAAAAATGAATAAACGGTTAAAAGAAAAAAAAAGTTAACTTTCAGTTTAGCGATTGTTTCCTTGAACATTTTTTGTTACTTCCCCAACATTCGTTTTATTTATTAAATTATTTATCTTCCTCGCACATTTAATTCATCGTGTATTTATTTATGCAGGAATGTGTGGAATTATTTACACATTTATTTATTTATTTATGTACAATTTTGTGGATTTATTTATTATGGTATTTATATATTTATTGTTTTTGCAGGTTTCGTCTTCCGTAAAAGATATGGATATGATTGTAAAATACATGATGAACGTCATCCTCCACTCCTTCATTAGTAAAACCATAAATGGGCTTTATTTTGATGACGCATTAGTGATACTGAAAGCTGATTGGCTTGATGGTTATATATGCGGAAAAGAGCCAATTTAATCAATCTCTAGAGTTTATAAGATGTCCGATGTATCCTCCCTTGTGCCTTTTTACACGCATTTTGGACAGAAGCAATGGCTACACGATCCATTAGACTGTAAGTGCCTTAATTGCGAAGTGGACGCTTTCGCTCAATTATGAATAGGCTAATGCAGATTCTGGACACGAATATTTCCCAGGATTTTAATAATAATAATAATAACAACAACAATAACTGTTCAGAAAGAATAAAAATTATATTTATTAAAGAAAACGTCCAAATTAAGTTTGAAACTGTCAATAAATGTGTTCCGATTCGACGTGCGCTCACGCGCTCTTCTCATGTGCACGCGCTTGCATGCGATGAGTTGCTATAGCGACGCGTGTTATGGTTATGAATTCTGACTGAATATATACACTCGAACCGATCACTGTCTGTTGGTTGAGAGACGAGGCGAATTTACAGACTTTTGCAGAGTATTTTCTGTGCGAATCTTGTGACTTTGAAGCTGTTGGAGGATTTCTGAGAAGAGACTTTTATTCTAGAAGACATCGCAGGATATATCCTTTTTATATAAAGTTATATTTTTGAAAGAGTTCCTATTATTTTTGAGGATACTTTTAGTTTATTGTTCTTCTCTTAGTTTAGAAGGAGCTTGTTTTTATTTCATTTTTTTTTTTTTTTTATTAATTTTTGTTTTGTTTTATTTTTTTATTTTCTGTGGAGGAGTATTTCTGAGGAGATTTGTATTTTACTGTATTGCATTTTGTATTGTATTTTGTATAGTTTTTATTACAGATTGCAGGAAGATGTCGATGGCTCACGTGATGGGTGAAAGAGGAGGCGAGTGCTTTAGTTTTTCACTTGTTTATGGTATGGTATGATGTACAATGATTGCCTACATTAATGTGAAAAAAATTGTGCCAGGTAACCCATTTGATCCCCCAAGTGACCAGATGAATTTGATTCCTTGCATATGAAATAAACGCTTCAATCTGAGTAACTAAAGTAACAATTTGTAATTGACCCACTGACATTGATTATTGATACAACATAACTAACTATGTGATGTTTGGAGACCCAGTTCTGATGATCAGGAGCCGCTGCCAGACCCGACCCAGGCACAGAGCCAGGAGCTTCCTGGATATTTAACACCTCTGTCTTCTGAGTCGGCTGTTTCTATGTCCGCAGGTCAGGCTGTCAGGTCCGCCGACAGCTTCGATGGATGGCTGTGCCCTCCGCTGCCAGGTCAAGTTCCTGTCGAGCCAAAGAAGACGTTACGTGGCCTAACTGCCCAGGGTGCCACGGAGGCTTCTCCTGTGAGCGAGAGCTCAACAGGTGAGATTGAAATAAGGCCGGGCGGTGTAAAGTGGACAGGTCAATGGTAATTGCACTGTCTGACACACACCTGAAACACGCACACAGAAATCTTCTTCTCAGACGTCATTCTATCGTTGCTTAATTTGATGTCAGAGATGTTTCTAATAGTTGTGTTTTCAATTGTTTTCTTCATTTCAGAAAAACCTACAGAACGCAGGAAGAGGAAACAAATTCGTTCTTTCCTCAACAGGCCGTGGAAGGCCGTGGAAGATCTGGAGCCAGAGTCTGATCCCGAGCCACCGTCACCTCCACCAGATCTGGAGTCAGAGTCTGATCCCGAGCCACCGTCACCTCCACCAGATCCGGAGCCAGAGTCTGATCCCGAGCCACCGTCACCTGCTCCAGATCTGGAGCCAGAGTCTGATCCCGAGCCACCGTCACCTGCTCCAGATCACTCCGGCGTCAAGCCAATTAATGGTAAGTCGGCAGTGGTTATTTCTCCAACGTTATTTTGTCAGTTTTATTTTCCCCATTTTAATATGATTTTTTCGACACAACCAGCACTGATATTTTTTAAATAAAACAGTTGTTTTTCTTCCTTTCAGAAAAACCTACAGAACGCAGGAAGAGGAAAAGAATTCGTTCTTTCCTCAACAGGCTGTGGAAGGCGATGAAGCGTCCTTTCCGGTGCTGTTGCCCCTGTAGTGATGTGGATGTTGTGGAGCCTTTTGTCCCTCCACCAGATCTGGAGCCAGAGCCTGATCCCGAGCCACCGTCACCTGCTCCAGATCTGGAGCCAGAGCCTGATCCCGAGCCACCGTCACCTGCTCCAGATCTGGAGCCAGAGCCTGATCCCGAGCCACCGTCACCTGCTCCAGATCTGGAGCCAGAGTCTGATCCCGAGCCACCGTCACCAGAGCCTGATACCTTATATTGTTTTTCAGAGTCCTTTGAGTCTCTGTATAACGTGGGAGAGATGCTTGGATCCGGAGCATTTGGCAGGGTGTACGAGGGAATGCGCAAATTTGATGGCAAAAAGGTAAATCTTAATTTTGCTCTTGCATGCATCAAAACATATTTAAAACAATTTACACCGATGGTTTAATACTTAGTGCAAGATCAAGTGCTTGAATACTGTTACTGTTTTGATTTTTGTTGTTGTTGTTTGTTTGTTTTTTGCAGGTTGCCATCAAGCAGATGCTCAAGATTGACAACGATCGTTATCTTCATATTGTAAGTTGGCCAAAGCCTGAATATGTATTTAGTTGTTTAAGTGCAGATTACTGTAGTTGATACACCCGTAGGAAGCATCAGGTGTGAATGTGATTGACAAATAAGCCTAGAGGCACCAAATAACTTTGAGCTGAAAAGCCTCTTTTGAACGTATCTAAAAAGATCAAAGAAAAGTACATTTAAAAATGACATGTTTTCTTCCGATTTTTACCCAGCTAACCTTCTGTCTACTGCTTTTCTCTAGCCTGGGCACCCCAAACCTCTCGTTACCGAAGTGGCGCTGCTGCTGCTGATGAGGCGAGAACCCATATGCCCCTACGTCATACATCTATACGAGTGGTTTGAACATCCTCAAACGTTCACTCTCGTTATGGAGTACCCGGAACCCTGCGAGAGCCTGCATGACTTCATCACCCGTAACCCTCGACTGTGTGAACCAGCCGCACAGATCATCGTGCTACAGGCTATGATGGCGCTACTACACTGCATCGAGCGTGGTGTTTTTCACCATGACATCCATGCTCAGAATTTCCTGTGGAACAAAGACACGTTTCGTCTCAAGCTGATAGACTTTGGCTGCGGTCAGCTATTTAGTAGTGATGGCTACGAGAGCAAAATATACATCGGTGAGTATTTTGGGAGTGTGGAAACCTGAATGTAGTGACTTACTAATTATTTGTTGCTTTAAAATGTGCAAATGTCTTGCTTACAGGAGCACCGCTTTACTGCCCACCTGAAGTCCTGACCGAACCTCGCTTCCACGCCGTCCCAACAAATGTCTGGGCCCTAGGAGTCTTGTTGTATAAGATGGTGAACGGATGTCTTCCTTTTCGCAGTAGAAGAGAAATCACACAGGCCAAAATTACATTCCATAACTCCACATTATCCGAAGGTGAGTGAATAATATTGAGAACACTGATAAACACGCACGAAGCAAAGGCTCTGTACAGAAACAGTTAAAGGTGAAGTATGTAAGATTTTTTTATAACTATAGCCCAACGTATAGCGAGAGTTTGGGAAGGGGCCTTTTGAAAATATGCTTTATTTTTAAGAAACGACATACTTCACTTTTCAAGTAAAAATAAGGAACATTTTAGATGCTATTTTCATAGATGCCAAGTCACATGGTCACGACTAACCAGCTCTCTCCTGCACAGAATGTGCAGATCTGATTAGCCAGTGCCTAGCCCGGGATCCCACTAAACGGCCGACGTTAGAGCAGATGTTTCAGCATGAATGGATTACAAGTGATCTAGATTGGGGAAGTTCAAGAGATTCAATCCATCTGTGATTTCAGGTGTGAGGAAGTGTAACAGACAGAGTAGGATTATTATCATGTGTCTTCAATTCTGGATCATTTGCAGTGAGGTGTTCGTTGTAATGTTCTTGTTACAGTCAAGTCAAGCTCATTTATATAGCGCTTTATACAATACAGATTGTTTCAAAGCGGCTTTGTGCTAATAAACAGGAAAATAACAGAATCAGTGATGCAAACAGAAAATATAAAATTGTTCATGAGTTGACTTGTTCATATGATCTTTGTATATTGGACAGGAAATGACATACTTGCTGTCCTTGGTGGAAGACTTGACCCGAGGCCTGAAGTCCAACCCCAACCCGACAGGGAACTCGGAGCCCGTCCACGTCTGAGCGAGAACACGAGAGACTGCGAGACTGGAACCAAATCATCAAGTCATCACAGCCACATTTGCTTTGTTTTCAAATGAATTTTTGCTTTGTTTTTTAAAAAGTCAAGACACCTCATCTTTATTTATATAGCGCCTCGTATATGACCAATCTGTACATATGTATATATCATTTTTGAATTAAAGAAATGTTTTTTTTAAACAGTCTCGGCCTAGGAGGAACCTTTGAAGTGAAAAGGCAAAGACCTTTTTTGTGCTTCCCAAAATAAAACTAAATAAAAATGTAAATAAAACTCTACATGATATCAAATGTTTGGAGGTTTCACCATGACAACAAGAACTCTGACAGTAATTTAGTGATCAAATTTAGCACTCTTAAATATGATCAAAATGTTGTAATCATAATAACTAAACCTCAAATTGTCATAAATCAACATCTCCGTAAAATGTTATGGAGTTTCTAATAGAAATATGACTTTCTGTAACAAAACAGGGCGTTGATTTTGTACAATCGTGTTTACCCAACATCAGGCATTTTGGGAGACACAACAAGTGAATAGGGAAATTAAATATCAATATTCTCATGAAATATCAGACATTATTATGAAAATGTTGCCAATTATTGCTCCCATTATTACACTTCTTTTTTCATTACATGTTGCCCCAAGAACACATTCATATGCAAATTTGATACAGTATATAGATACAATGTATCACATTTAAGGCCATTTTACCCACACATTGCATCAAGTAAAACGGCATATCAATCAATTCCGTTATATCTTTGATTAGTTGAGAATCATTGTTACGTCCCCATCTAGTCTAGGGTTTAAGGAACAGGTAACGGAATAAATATGGTGTGATGTGTGGAGGCAGCAAGGTGCAATTCCCAACACCAGGGCTTTAACAAAGACCAAAGGCAACTCAATATCAAAATAAACATGTTAATTTATTGTACAGATGTGGGAGGATTAAGGCTTCAAGAGGGGGCAAGGCCAAAATAACAAACATAAACCCTGAGTCGGGAAAAGAAACCTCGCAATGCAGCCTCCACACACACACTGCTCTCTTTGTGCAATGGTGCTGCTTAAATCCCCACAGCTTCCTCTCCTCCTCCAATCACATCAGATCACCAATCACTGGAGTCAGGTGGCAGCCGTTTACTTCCTGCTTATGGAAGTAGAGAGAGAGGGAAAACAGGGAGAAAGGGGAAAAAAACAAACAAAACAAAAACATACGTCCTTGGACGTAACAATCATCTTTATAAAAGTTTGGTTAAAAAAAAATCCTGAACCCTAAAAATTGATTTGTAAATGGCATGTATATTGTTTTTGCCTATACATGTCATTTCATGTCTTTTTATTGTTTTTAAACAACCGAGTCCTGGTGTCCACTACAGAGGACTTACTGTAGCATAACATATGAATAAAATATATTTAAAAAAAAAAAATCCCCATTTGTTTATCACGCTCTGAACAATGTCATGACATGAAAAATACTAAATTCAAACAACCTTTCGTTTTTTCGGGCTCTCAGTAGGAAACATTACATTGTCCATCTGATCCAAATATGTATAGGCCTATTATTAATTTTCATTCCACAAAAACACTCAATTTAATTGCAATTCAGTTGTCTCCTGTCTTTCTCAAACAATATTTAAGTTATTAACAGTTTAACTCTGCGCTGTCATGTGCCAATTCAGGACTGAAATATTACAGAGGTAGAAACCACATCAAATGTAGGGTGAATGAAGGGTGATTGGGACACAAGGTCAGATGGGAATTTATTTTCTCACCTGATGAGTGAAAAAAAGCCTTTTTGTGCTGAGGCCTAGCTGTGAGACCGCATAATTAAAATGGGATGCCCTCATTGGTCTAACATCATGTAAGTGGGCGGGATATGCATCAAACAGGAAGTTGACCGTGAAATGCATGAACTGAGGAAAATGACATACGCTTTTGGTAGTTTTAATAATAATAAGGTCTTAAAATTGTCATAGCTACTACAAACGTTTGATAGAAACATGAATATGATGCACTACTGCTACAAAATCAGTAAAAACAATTGTTAATATCATGTTTCTATTTTCAGAATTAGGTTGTTTTTATTTTGTCCCATCCACCCAAACACAAAATGTATAATTTTGGGTGATTGGGACAGTGCTTAAATGCTTTGCTAATTAAGAAACTTATTAGCCTTGCAATAGAGAACCATTGTTTATGCTCTATATGCTCTATATTCTGAAAATAGAAACATTATAGTTAAACTCTTTTTATTTTTATTTTTTATTTATTTTTATTTTTTACTGATTGCAGTAATAATTTTACTGTTGCAGTAATGAAAGGTTTGACTTTTGGACTTCAAACCTTCTTTTGATGGATTTCAAATAAATAAAGTTGAACAAACATAAACATGGACTCTTAATGATGATGAACAGAAAAGGAAATATTGCATATAAAATGATATCAAAGTATGAACTGTGCAATACAGTAAATATGCTTAAACTACCCTAAATCAATGGAAAGACGTGCTGTCCCAATCACCCAAACGTTACCAAACAAATGGTTTTGCTCAGTTTGCAGAAAAGTGTATGTCGCACATCCTTTCATTATAATATACCATCGTTTCCTCCTCAAATGGATAGTTAACATCTTCAGTATTACAGAAATGTATCATGTGTTGAGCTGATGTTTTTCATTTAAGACAAATTCAAAAACTGTCCCAATCACCCTTTTAATTCACCCTAGTAAATACATAAAAAAAAAAATGAATAAACGGTTAAAAGAAAAAAAAAGTTAACTTTCAGTTTAGCGATTGTTTCCTTGAACATTTTTTGTTACTTCCCCAACATTCGTTTTATTTATTAAATTATTTATCTTCCTCGCACATTTAATTCATCGTGTATTTATTTATGCAGGAATGTGTGGAATTATTTACACATTTATTTATTTATTTATGTACAATTTTGTGGATTTATTTATTATGGTATTTATATATTTATTGTTTTTGCAGGTTTCGTCTTCCGTAAAAGATATGGATATGATTGTAAAATACATGATGAACGTCATCCTCCACTCCTTCATTAGTAAAACCATAAATGGGCTTTATTTTGATGACGCATTAGTGATACTGAAAGCTGATTGGCTTGATGGTTATATATGCGGAAAAGAGCCAATTTAATCAATCTCTAGAGTTTATAAGATGTCCGATGTATCCTCCCTTGTGCCTTTTTACACGCATTTTGGACAGAAGCAATGGCTACACGATCCATTAGACTGTAAGTGCCTTAATTGCGAAGTGGACGCTTTCGCTCAATTATGAATAGGCTAATGCAGATTCTGGACACGAATATTTCCCAGGATTTTAATAATAATAATAATAACAACAACAATAACTGTTCAGAAAGAATAAAAATTATATTTATTAAAGAAAACGTCCAAATTAAGTTTGAAACTGTCAATAAATGTGTTCCGATTCGACGTGCGCTCACGCGCTCTTCTCATGTGCACGCGCTTGCATGCGATGAGTTGCTATAGCGACGCGTGTTATGGTTATGAATTCTGACTGAATATATACACTCGAACCGATCACTGTCTGTTGGTTGAGAGACGAGGCGAATTTACAGACTTTTGCAGAGTATTTTCTGTGCGAATCTTGTGACTTTGAAGCTGTTGGAGGATTTCTGAGAAGAGACTTTTATTCTAGAAGACATCGCAGGATATATCCTTTTTATATAAAGTTATATTTTTGAAAGAGTTCCTATTATTTTTGAGGATACTTTTAGTTTATTGTTCTTCTCTTAGTTTAGAAGGAGCTTGTTTTTATTTCATTTTTTTTTTTTTTTTATTAATTTTTGTTTTGTTTTATTTTTTTATTTTCTGTGGAGGAGTATTTCTGAGGAGATTTGTATTTTACTGTATTGCATTTTGTATTGTATTTTGTATAGTTTTTATTACAGATTGCAGGAAGATGTCGATGGCTCACGTGATGGGTGAAAGAGGAGGCGAGTGCTTTAGTTTTTCACTTGTTTATGGTATGGTATGATGTACAATGATTGCCTACATTAATGTGAAAAAAATTGTGCCAGGTAACCCATTTGATCCCCCAAGTGACCAGATGAATTTGATTCCTTGCATATGAAATAAACGCTTCAATCTGAGTAACTAAAGTAACAATTTGTAATTGACCCACTGACATTGATTATTGATACAACATAACTAACTATGTGATGTTTGGAGACCCAGTTCTGATGATCAGGAGCCGCTGCCAGACCCGACCCAGGCACAGAGCCAGGAGCTTCCTGGATATTTAACACCTCTGTCTTCTGAGTCGGCTGTTTCTATGTCCGCAGGTCAGGCTGTCAGGTCCGCCGACAGCTTCGATGGATGGCTGTGCCCTCCGCTGCCAGGTCAAGTTCCTGTCGAGCCAAAGAAGACGTTACGTGGCCTAACTGCCCAGGGTGCCACGGAGGCTTCTCCTGTGAGCGAGAGCTCAACAGGTGAGATTGAAATAAGGCCGGGCGGTGTAAAGTGGACAGGTCAATGGTAATTGCACTGTCTGACACACACCTGAAACACGCACACAGAAATCTTCTTCTCAGACGTCATTCTATCGTTGCTTAATTTGATGTCAGAGATGTTTCTAATAGTTGTGTTTTCAATTGTTTTCTTCATTTCAGAAAAACCTACAGAACGCAGGAAGAGGAAACAAATTCGTTCTTTCCTCAACAGGCCGTGGAAGGCCGTGGAAGATCTGGAGCCAGAGTCTGATCCCGAGCCACCGTCACCTCCACCAGATCTGGAGTCAGAGTCTGATCCCGAGCCACCGTCACCTCCACCAGATCCGGAGCCAGAGTCTGATCCCGAGCCACCGTCACCTGCTCCAGATCTGGAGCCAGAGTCTGATCCCGAGCCACCGTCACCTGCTCCAGATCACTCCGGCGTCAAGCCAATTAATGGTAAGTCGGCAGTGGTTATTTCTCCAACGTTATTTTGTCAGTTTTATTTTCCCCATTTTAATATGATTTTTTCGACACAACCAGCACTGATATTTTTTAAATAAAACAGTTGTTTTTCTTCCTTTCAGAAAAACCTACAGAACGCAGGAAGAGGAAAAGAATTCGTTCTTTCCTCAACAGGCTGTGGAAGGCGATGAAGCGTCCTTTCCGGTGCTGTTGCCCCTGTAGTGATGTGGATGTTGTGGAGCCTTTTGTCCCTCCACCAGATCTGGAGCCAGAGCCTGATCCCGAGCCACCGTCACCTGCTCCAGATCTGGAGCCAGAGCCTGATCCCGAGCCACCGTCACCTGCTCCAGATCTGGAGCCAGAGCCTGATCCCGAGCCACCGTCACCTGCTCCAGATCTGGAGCCAGAGTCTGATCCCGAGCCACCGTCACCAGAGCCTGATACCTTATATTGTTTTTCAGAGTCCTTTGAGTCTCTGTATAACGTGGGAGAGATGCTTGGATCCGGAGCATTTGGCAGGGTGTACGAGGGAACGCGCAAATTTGATGGCAAAAAGGTAAATCGTAATTTTGCTCTTGCATGCATCAAAACATATTTAAAACAATTTACACCGATGGTTTAATACTTAGTGCAAGATCAAGTGCTTGAATACTGTTACTGTTTTGATTTTTGTTGTTGCTGTTTGTTTGTTTTTTGCAGGTTGCCATCAAGCAGATGCTCAAGATTGACAACGATCGTTATCTTCATATTGTAAGTTGGCCAAAGCCTGAATATGTATTTAGTTGTTTAAGTGCAGATTACTGTAGTTGATACACCCGTAGGAAGCATCAGGTGTGAATGTGATTGACAAATAAGCCTAGAGGCACCAAATAACTTTGAGCTGAAAAGCCTCTTTTGAACGTATCTAAAAAGATCAAAGAAAAGTACATTTAAAAATGACATGTTTTCTTCCGATTTTTACCCAGCTAACCTTCTGTCTACTGCTTTTCTCTAGCCTGGGCACCCCAAACCTCTCGTTACCGAAGTGGCGCTGCTGCTGCTGATGAGGCGAGAACCCATATGCCCCTACGTCATACATCTATACGAGTGGTTTGAACATCCTCAAACGTTCACTCTCGTTATGGAGTACCCGGAACCCTGCGAGAGCCTGCATGACTTCATCACCCGTAACCCTCGACTGTGTGAACCAGCCGCACAGATCATCGTGCTACAGGCTATGATGGCGCTACTACACTGCATCGAGCGTGGTGTTTTTCACCATGACATCCATGCTCAGAATTTCCTGTGGAACAAAGACACGTTTCGTCTCAAGCTGATAGACTTTGGCTGCGGTCAGCTATTTAGTAGTGATGGCTACGAGAGCAAAATATACATCGGTGAGTATTTTGGGAGTGTGGAAACCTGAATGTAGTGACTTACTAATTATTTGTTGCTTTAAAATGTGCAAATGTCTTGCTTACAGGAGCACCGCTTTACTGCCCACCTGAAGTCCTGACCGAACCTCGCTTCCACGCCGTCCCAACAAATGTCTGGGCCCTAGGAGTCTTGTTGTATAAGATGGTGAACGGATGTCTTCCTTTTCGCAGTAGAAGAGAAATCACACAGGCCAAAATTACATTCCATAACTCCACATTATCCGAAGGTGAGTGAATAATATTGAGAACACTGATAAACACGCACGAAGCAAAGGCTCTGTACAGAAACAGTTAAAGGTGAAGTATGTAAGATTTTTTTATAACTATAGCCCAACGTATAGCGAGAGTTTGGGAAGGGGCCTTTTGAAAATATGCTTTATTTTTAAGAAACGACATACTTCACTTTTCAAGTAAAAATAAGGAACATTTTAGATGCTATTTTCATAGATGCCAAGTCACATGGTCACGACTAACCAGCTCTCTCCTGCACAGAATGTGCAGATCTGATTAGCCAGTGCCTAGCCCGGGATCCCACTAAACGGCCGACGTTAGAGCAGATGTTTCAGCATGAATGGATTACAAGTGATCTAGATTGGGGAAGTTCAAGAGATTCAATCCATCTGTGATTTCAGGTGTGAGGAAGTGTAACAGACAGAGTAGGATTATTATCATGTGTCTTCAATTCTGGATCATTTGCAGTGAGGTGTTCGTTGTAATGTTCTTGTTACAGTCAAGTCAAGCTCATTTATATAGCGCTTTATACAATACAGATTGTTTCAAAGCGGCTTTGTGCTAATAAACAGGAAAATAACAGAATCAGTGATGCAAACAGAAAATATAAAATTGTTCATGAGTTGACTTGTTCATATGATCTTTGTATATTGGACAGGAAATGACATACTTGCTGTCCTTGGTGGAAGACTTGACCCGAGGCCTGAAGTCCAACCCCAACCCGACAGGGAACTCGGAGCCCGTCCACGTCTGAGCGAGAACACGAGAGACTGCGAGACTGGAACCAAATCATCAAGTCATCACAGCCACATTTGCTTTGTTTTCAAATGAATTTTTGCTTTGTTTTTTAAAAAGTCAAGACACCTCATCTTTATTTATATAGCGCCTCGTATATGACCAATCTGTACATATGTATATATCATTTTTGAATTAAAGAAATGTTTTTTTTAAACAGTCTCGGCCTAGGAGGAACCTTTGAAGTGAAAAGGCAAAGACCTTTTTTGTGCTTCCCAAAATAAAACTAAATAAAAATGTAAATAAAACTCTACATGATATCAAATGTTTGGAGGTTTCACCATGACAACAAGAACTCTGACAGTAATTTAGTGATCAAATTTAGCACTCTTAAATATGATCAAAATGTTGTAATCATAATAACTAAACCTCAAATTGTCATAAATCAACATCTCCGTAAAATGTTATGGAGTTTCTAATAGAAATATGACTTTCTGTAACAAAACAGGGCGTTGATTTTGTACAATCGTGTTTACCCAACATCAGGCATTTTGGGAGACACAACAAGTGAATAGGGAAATTAAATATCAATATTCTCATGAAATATCAGACATTATTATGAAAATGTTGCCAATTATTGCTCCCATTATTACACTTCTTTTTTCATTACATGTTGCCCCAAGAACACATTCATATGCAAATTTGATACAGTATATAGATACAATGTATCACATTTAAGGCCATTTTACCCACACATTGCATCAAGTAAAACGGCATATCAATCAATTCCGTTATATCTTTGATTAGTTGAGAATCATTGTTACGTCCCCATCTAGTCTAGGGTTTAAGGAACAGGTAACGGAATAAATATGGTGTGATGTGTGGAGGCAGCAAGGTGCAATTCCCAACACCAGGGCTTTAACAAAGACCAAAGGCAACTCAATATCAAAATAAACATGTTAATTTATTGTACAGATGTGGGAGGATTAAGGCTTCAAGAGGGGGCAAGGCCAAAATAACAAACATAAACCCTGAGTCGGGAAAAGAAACCTCGCAATGCAGCCTCCACACACACACTGCTCTCTTTGTGCAATGGTGCTGCTTAAATCCCCACAGCTTCCTCTCCTCCTCCAATCACATCAGATCACCAATCACTGGAGTCAGGTGGCAGCCGTTTACTTCCTGCTTATGGAAGTAGAGAGAGAGGGAAAACAGGGAGAAAGGGGAAAAAAACAAACAAAACAAAAACATACGTCCTTGGACGTAACAATCATCTTTATAAAAGTTTGGTTAAAAAAAAAATCCTGAACCCTAAAAATTGATTTGTAAATGGCATGTATATTGTTTTTGCCTATACATGTCATTTCATGTCTTTTTATTGTTTTTAAACAACCGAGTCCTGGTGTCCACTACAGAGGACTTACTGTAGCATAACATATGAATAAAATATATTTAAAAAAAAAAATCCCCATTTGTTTATCACGCTCTGAACAATGTCATGACATGAAAAATACTAAATTCAAACAACCTTTCGTTTTTTCGGGCTCTCAGTAGGAAACATTACATTGTCCATCTGATCCAAATATGTATAGGCCTATTATTAATTTTCATTCCACAAAAACACTCAATTTAATTGCAATTCAGTTGTCTCCTGTCTTTCTCAAACAATATTTAAGTTATTAACAGTTTAACTCTGCGCTGTCATGTGCCAATTCAGGACTGAAATATTACAGAGGTAGAAACCACATCAAATGTAGGGTGAATGAAGGGTGATTGGGACACAAGGTCAGAATTTATTTTCTCACCTGATGAGTGAAAAAAAAAGCCTTTTTTTGCTGAAGCCTAGCTGTGAGACCGCATAATTAAAATGGGATGCCCTCATTGGTCTAACATCATGTAAGTGGGCGGGATATGCATCAAACAGGAAGTTGACCATGAAATGCATGAACTGAGGAAAATGACATACGCTTTTGGTAGTTTTAATAATAATAAGGTCTTAAAATTGTCATAGCTACTACAAACGTTTGATAGAAACATGAATATGATGCACTACTGCTACAAAATCAGTAAAAACAATTGTTAATATCATGTTTCTATTTTCAGAATTAGGTTGTTTTTATTTTGTCCCATCCACCCAAACACAAAATGTATAATTTTGGGTGATTGGGACAGTGCTTAAATGCTTTGCTAATTAAGAAACTTATTAGCCTTGCAATAGAGAACCATTGTTTATGCTCTATATGCTCTATATTCTGAAAATAGAAACATTATAGTTAAACTCTTTTTATTTTTATTTTTTATTTATTTTTATTTTTTACTGATTGCAGTAATAATTTTACTGTTGCAGTAATGAAAGGTTTGACTTTTGGACTTCAAACCTTCTTTTGATGGATTTCAAATAAATAAAGTTGAACAAACATAAACATGGACTCTTAATGATGATGAACAGAAAAGGAAATATTGCATATAAAATGATATCAAAGTATGAACTGTGCAATACAGTAAATATGCTTAAACTACCCTAAATCAATGGAAAGACGTGCTGTCCCAATCACCCAAACGTTACCAAACAAATGGTTTTGCTCAGTTTGCAGAAAAGTGTATGTCGCACATCCTTTCATTATAATATACCATCGTTTCCTCCTCAAATGGATAGTTAACATCTTCAGTATTACAGAAATGTATCATGTGTTGAGCTGATGTTTTTCATTTAAGACAAATTCAAAAACTGTCCCAATCACCCTTTTAATTCACCCTAGTAAATACATAAAAAAAAAAAATGAATAAACGGTTAAAAGAAAAAAAAAGTTAACTTTCAGTTTAGCGATTGTTTCCTTGAACATTTTTTGTTACTTCCCCAACATTCGTTTTATTTATTAAATTATTTATCTTCCTCGCACATTTAATTCATCGTGTATTTATTTATGCAGGAATGTGTGGAATTATTTACACATTTATTTATTTATTTATGTACAATTTTGTGGATTTATTTATTATGGTATTTATATATTTATTGTTTTTGCAGGTTTCGTCTTCCGTAAAAGATATGGATATGATTGTAAAATACATGATGAACGTCATCCTCCACTCCTTCATTAGTAAAACCATAAATGGGCTTTATTTTGATGACGCATTAGTGATACTGAAAGCTGATTGGCTTGATGGTTATATATGCGGAAAAGAGCCAATTTAATCAATCTCTAGAGTTTATAAGATGTCCGATGTATCCTCCCTTGTGCCTTTTTACACGCATTTTGGACAGAAGCAATGGCTACACGATCCATTAGACTGTAAGTGCCTTAATTGCGAAGTGGACGCTTTCGCTCAATTATGAATAGGCTAATGCAGATTCTGGACACGAATATTTCCCAGGATTTTAATAATAATAATAATAACAACAACAATAACTGTTCAGAAAGAATAAAAATTATATTTATTAAAGAAAACGTCCAAATTAAGTTTGAAACTGTCAATAAATGTGTTCCGATTCGACGTGCGCTCACGCGCTCTTCTCATGTGCACGCGCTTGCATGCGATGAGTTGCTATAGCGACGCGTGTTATGGTTATGAATTCTGACTGAATATATACACTCGAACCGATCACTGTCTGTTGGTTGAGAGACGAGGCGAATTTACAGACTTTTGCAGAGTATTTTCTGTGCGAATCTTGTGACTTTGAAGCTGTTGGAGGATTTCTGAGAAGAGACTTTTATTCTAGAAGACATCGCAGGATATATCCTTTTTATATAAAGTTATATTTTTGAAAGAGTTCCTATTATTTTTGAGGATACTTTTAGTTTATTGTTCTTCTCTTAGTTTAGAAGGAGCTTGTTTTTATTTCATTTTTTTTTTTTTATTAATTTTTGTTTTGTTTTATTTTTTTATTTTCTGTGGAGGAGTATTTCTGAGGAGATTTGTATTTTACTGTATTGCATTTTGTATTGTATTTTGTATAGTTTTTATTACAGATTGCAGGAAGATGTCGATGGCTCACGTGATGGGTGAAAGAGGAGGCGAGTGCTTTAGTTTTTCACTTGTTTATGGTATGGTATGATGTACAATGATTGCCTACATTAATGTGAAAAAAATTGTGCCAGGTAACCCATTTGATCCCCCAAGTGACCAGATGAATTTGATTCCTTGCATATGAAATAAACGCTTCAATCTGAGTAACTAAAGTAACAATTTGTAATTGACCCACTGACATTGATTATTGATACAACATAACTAACTATGTGATGTTTGGAGACCCAGTTCTGATGATCAGGAGCCGCTGCCAGACCCGACCCAGGCACAGAGCCAGGAGCTTCCTGGATATTTAACACCTCTGTCTTCTGAGTCGGCTGTTTCTATGTCCGCAGGTCAGGCTGTCAGGTCCGCCGACAGCTTCGATGGATGGCTGTGCCCTCCGCTGCCAGGTCAAGTTCCTGTCGAGCCAAAGAAGACGTTACGTGGCCTAACTGCCCAGGGTGCCACGGAGGCTTCTCCTGTGAGCGAGAGCTCAACAGGTGAGATTGAAATAAGGCCGGGCGGTGTAAAGTGGACAGGTCAATGGTAATTGCACTGTCTGACACACACCTGAAACACGCACACAGAAATCTTCTTCTCAGACGTCATTCTATCGTTGCTTAATTTGATGTCAGAGATGTTTCTAATAGTTGTGTTTTCAATTGTTTTCTTCATTTCAGAAAAACCTACAGAACGCAGGAAGAGGAAACAAATTCGTTCTTTCCTCAACAGGCCGTGGAAGGCCGTGGAAGATCTGGAGCCAGAGTCTGATCCCGAGCCACCGTCACCTCCACCAGATCTGGAGTCAGAGTCTGATCCCGAGCCACCGTCACCTCCACCAGATCCGGAGCCAGAGTCTGATCCCGAGCCACCGTCACCTGCTCCAGATCTGGAGCCAGAGTCTGATCCCGAGCCACCGTCACCTGCTCCAGATCACTCCGGCGTCAAGCCAATTAATGGTAAGTCGGCAGTGGTTATTTCTCCAACGTTATTTTGTCAGTTTTATTTTCCCCATTTTAATATGATTTTTTCGACACAACCAGCACTGATATTTTTTAAATAAAACAGTTGTTTTTCTTCCTTTCAGAAAAACCTACAGAACGCAGGAAGAGGAAAAGAATTCGTTCTTTCCTCAACAGGCTGTGGAAGGCGATGAAGCGTCCTTTCCGGTGCTGTTGCCCCTGTAGTGATGTGGATGTTGTGGAGCCTTTTGTCCCTCCACCAGATCTGGAGCCAGAGCCTGATCCCGAGCCACCGTCACCTGCTCCAGATCTGGAGCCAGAGCCTGATCCCGAGCCACCGTCACCTGCTCCAGATCTGGAGCCAGAGCCTGATCCCGAGCCACCGTCACCTGCTCCAGATCTGGAGCCAGAGTCTGATCCCGAGCCACCGTCACCAGAGCCTGATACCTTATATTGTTTTTCAGAGTCCTTTGAGTCTCTGTATAACGTGGGAGAGATGCTTGGATCCGGAGCATTTGGCAGGGTGTACGAGGGAACGCGCAAATTTGATGGCAAAAAGGTAAATCTTAATTTTGCTCTTGCATGCATCAAAACATATTTAAAACAATTTACACCGATGGTTTAATACTTAGTGCAAGATCAAGTGCTTGAATACTGTTACTGTTTTGATTTTTGTTGTTGTTGTTTGTTTGTTTTTTGCAGGTTGCCATCAAGCAGATGCTCAAGATTGACAACGATCGTTATCTTCATATTGTAAGTTGGCCAAAGCCTGAATATGTATTTAGTTGTTTAAGTGCAGATTACTGTAGTTGATACACCCGTAGGAAGCATCAGGTGTGAATGTGATTGACAAATAAGCCTAGAGGCACCAAATAACTTTGAGCTGAAAAGCCTCTTTTGAACGTATCTAAAAAGATCAAAGAAAAGTACATTTAAAAATGACATGTTTTCTTCCGATTTTTACCCAGCTAACCTTCTGTCTACTGCTTTTCTCTAGCCTGGGCACCCCAAACCTCTCGTTACCGAAGTGGCGCTGCTGCTGCTGATGAGGCGAGAACCCATATGCCCCTACGTCATACATCTATACGAGTGGTTTGAACATCCTCAAACGTTCACTCTCGTTATGGAGTACCCGGAACCCTGCGAGAGCCTGCATGACTTCATCACCCGTAACCCTCGACTGTGTGAACCAGCCGCACAGATCATCGTGCTACAGGCTATGATGGCGCTACTACACTGCATCGAGCGTGGTGTTTTTCACCATGACATCCATGCTCAGAATTTCCTGTGGAACAAAGACACGTTTCGTCTCAAGCTGATAGACTTTGGCTGCGGTCAGCTATTTAGTAGTGATGGCTACGAGAGCAAAATATACATCGGTGAGTATTTTGGGAGTGTGGAAACCTGAATGTAGTGACTTACTAATTATTTGTTGCTTTAAAATGTGCAAATGTCTTGCTTACAGGAGCACCGCTTTACTGCCCACCTGAAGTCCTGACCGAACCTCGCTTCCACGCCGTCCCAACAAATGTCTGGGCCCTAGGAGTCTTGTTGTATAAGATGGTGAACGGATGTCTTCCTTTTCGCAGTAGAAGAGAAATCACACAGGCCAAAATTACATTCCATAACTCCACATTATCCGAAGGTGAGTGAATAATATTGAGAACACTGATAAACACGCACGAAGCAAAGGCTCTGTACAGAAACAGTTAAAGGTGAAGTATGTAAGATTTTTTTATAACTATAGCCCAACGTATAGCGAGAGTTTGGGAAGGGGCCTTTTGAAAATATGCTTTATTTTTAAGAAACGACATACTTCACTTTTCAAGTAAAAATAAGGAACATTTTAGATGCTATTTTCATAGATGCCAAGTCACATGGTCACGACTAACCAGCTCTCTCCTGCACAGAATGTGCAGATCTGATTAGCCAGTGCCTAGCCCGGGATCCCACTAAACGGCCGACGTTAGAGCAGATGTTTCAGCATGAATGGATTACAAGTGATCTAGATTGGGGAAGTTCAAGAGATTCAATCCATCTGTGATTTCAGGTGTGAGGAAGTGTAACAGACAGAGTAGGATTATTATCATGTGTCTTCAATTCTGGATCATTTGCAGTGAGGTGTTCGTTGTAATGTTCTTGTTACAGTCAAGTCAAGCTCATTTATATAGCGCTTTATACAATACAGATTGTTTCAAAGCGGCTTTGTGCTAATAAACAGGAAAATAACAGAATCAGTGATGCAAACAGAAAATATAAAATTGTTCATGAGTTGACTTGTTCATATGATCTTTGTATATTGGACAGGAAATGACATACTTGCTGTCCTTGGTGGAAGACTTGACCCGAGGCCTGAAGTCCAACCCCAACCCGACAGGGAACTCGGAGCCCGTCCACGTCTGAGCGAGAACACGAGAGACTGCGAGACTGGAACCAAATCATCAAGTCATCACAGCCACATTTGCTTTGTTTTCAAATGAATTTTTGCTTTGTTTTTTAAAAAGTCAAGACACCTCATCTTTATTTATATAGCGCCTCGTATATGACCAATCTGTACATATGTATATATCATTTTTGAATTAAAGAAATGTTTTTTTTAAACAGTCTCGGCCTAGGAGGAACCTTTGAAGTGAAAAGGCAAAGACCTTTTTTGTGCTTCCCAAAATAAAACTAAATAAAAATGTAAATAAAACTCTACATGATATCAAATGTTTGGAGGTTTCACCATGACAACAAGAACTCTGACAGTAATTTAGTGATCAAATTTAGCACTCTTAAATATGATCAAAATGTTGTAATCATAATAACTAAACCTCAAATTGTCATAAATCAACATCTCCGTAAAATGTTATGGAGTTTCTAATAGAAATATGACTTTCTGTAACAAAACAGGGCGTTGATTTTGTACAATCGTGTTTACCCAACATCAGGCATTTTGGGAGACACAACAAGTGAATAGGGAAATTAAATATCAATATTCTCATGAAATATCAGACATTATTATGAAAATGTTGCCAATTATTGCTCCCATTATTACACTTCTTTTTTCATTACATGTTGCCCCAAGAACACATTCATATGCAAATTTGATACAGTATATAGATACAATGTATCACATTTAAGGCCATTTTACCCACACATTGCATCAAGTAAAACGGCATATCAATCAATTCCGTTATATCTTTGATTAGTTGAGAATCATTGTTACGTCCCCATCTAGTCTAGGGTTTAAGGAACAGGTAACGGAATAAATATGGTGTGATGTGTGGAGGCAGCAAGGTGCAATTCCCAACACCAGGGCTTTAACAAAGACCAAAGGCAACTCAATATCAAAATAAACATGTTAATTTATTGTACAGATGTGGGAGGATTAAGGCTTCAAGAGGGGGCAAGGCCAAAATAACAAACATAAACCCTGAGTCGGGAAAAGAAACCTCGCAATGCAGCCTCCACACACACACTGCTCTCTTTGTGCAATGGTGCTGCTTAAATCCCCACAGCTTCCTCTCCTCCTCCAATCACATCAGATCACCAATCACTGGAGTCAGGTGGCAGCCGTTTACTTCCTGCTTATGGAAGTAGAGAGAGAGGGAAAACAGGGAGAAAGGGGAAAAAAACAAACAAAACAAAAACATACGTCCTTGGACGTAACAATCATCTTTATAAAAGTTTGGTTAAAAAAAAAAAATCCTGAACCCTAAAAATTGATTTGTAAATGGCATGTATATTGTTTTTGCCTATACATGTCATTTCATGTCTTTTTATTGTTTTTAAACAACCGAGTCCTGGTGTCCACTACAGAGGACTTACTGTAGCATAACATATGAATAAAATATATTTAAAAAAAAAAAATCCCCATTTGTTTATCACGCTCAGAACAATGTCATGACATGAAAAATACTAAATTCAAACAACCTTTGGTTTTTTCGGGCTCTCAGTAGGAAACATTACATTGTCCATCTGATCCAAATATGTATAGGCCTATTATTAATTTTCATTCCACAAAAACACTCAATTTAATTGCAATTCAGTTGTCTCCTGTCTTTCTCAAACAATATTTAAGTTATTAACAGTTTAACTCTGCGCTGTCATGTGCCAATTCAGGACTGAAATATTACAGAGGTAGAAACCACATCAAATGTAGGGTGAATGAAGGGTGATTGGGACACAAGGTCAGATGGGAATTTATTTTCTCACCTGATGAGTGAAAAAAAGCCTTTTTTTGCTGAGGCCTAGCTGTGAGACCGCATAATTAAAATGGGATGCCCTCATTGGTCTAACATCATGTAAGTGGGCGGGATATGCATCAAACAGGAAGTTGACCGTGAAATGCATGAACTGAGGAAAATGACATACGCTTTTGGTAGTTTTAATAATAATAAGGTCTTAAAATTGTCATAGCTACTACAAACGTTTGATAGAAACATGAATATGATGCACTACTGCTACAAAATCAGTAAAAACAATTGTTAATATCATGTTTCTATTTTCAGAATTAGGTTGTTTTTATTTTGTCCCATCCACCCAAACACAAAATGTATAATTTTGGGTGATTGGGACAGTGCTTAAATGCTTTGCTAATTAAGAAACTTATTAGCCTTGCAATAGAGAACCATTGTTTATGCTCTATATGCTCTATATTCTGAAAATAGAAACATTATAGTTAAACTCTTTTTATTTTTATTTTTTATTTATTTTTATTTTTTACTGATTGCAGTAATAATTTTACTGTTGCAGTAATGAAAGGTTTGACTTTTGGACTTCAAACCTTCTTTTGATGGATTTCAAATAAATAAAGTTGAACAAACATAAACATGGACTCTTAATGATGATGAACAGAAAAGGAAATATTGCATATAAAATGATATCAAAGTATGAACTGTGCAATACAGTAAATATGCTTAAACTACCCTAAATCAATGGAAAGACGTGCTGTCCCAATCACCCAAACGTTACCAAACAAATGGTTTTGCTCAGTTTGCAGAAAAGTGTATGTCGCACATCCTTTCATTATAATATACCATCGTTTCCTCCTCAAATGGATAGTTAACATCTTCAGTATTACAGAAATGTATCATGTGTTGAGCTGATGTTTTTCATTTAAGACAAATTCAAAAACTGTCCCAATCACCCTTTTAATTCACCCTAGTAAATACATAAAAAAAAAAATGAATAAACGGTTAAAAGAAAAAAAAAGTTAACTTTCAGTTTAGCGATTGTTTCCTTGAACATTTTTTGTTACTTCCCCAACATTCGTTTTATTTATTAAATTATTTATCTTCCTCGCACATTTAATTCATCGTGTATTTATTTATGCAGGAATGTGTGGAATTATTTACACATTTATTTATTTATTTATGTACAATTTTGTGGATTTATTTATTATGGTATTTATATATTTATTGTTTTTGCAGGTTTCGTCTTCCGTAAAAGATATGGATATGATTGTAAAATACATGATGAACGTCATCCTCCACTCCTTCATTAGTAAAACCATAAATGGGCTTTATTTTGATGACGCATTAGTGATACTGAAAGCTGATTGGCTTGATGGTTATATATGCGGAAAAGAGCCAATTTAATCAATCTCTAGAGTTTATAAGATGTCCGATGTATCCTCCCTTGTGCCTTTTTACACGCATTTTGGACAGAAGCAATGGCTACACGATCCATTAGACTGTAAGTGCCTTAATTGCGAAGTGGACGCTTTCGCTCAATTATGAATAGGCTAATGCAGATTCTGGACACGAATATTTCCCAGGATTTTAATAATAATAATAATAACAACAACAATAACTGTTCAGAAAGAATAAAAATTATATTTATTAAAGAAAACGTCCAAATTAAGTTTGAAACTGTCAATAAATGTGTTCCGATTCGACGTGCGCTCACGCGCTCTTCTCATGTGCACGCGCTTGCATGCGATGAGTTGCTATAGCGACGCGTGTTATGGTTATGAATTCTGACTGAATATATACACTCGAACCGATCACTGTCTGTTGGTTGAGAGACGAGGCGAATTTACAGACTTTTGCAGAGTATTTTCTGTGCGAATCTTGTGACTTTGAAGCTGTTGGAGGATTTCTGAGAAGAGACTTTTATTCTAGAAGACATCGCAGGATATATCCTTTTTATATAAAGTTATATTTTTGAAAGAGTTCCTATTATTTTTGAGGATACTTTTAGTTTATTGTTCTTCTCTTAGTTTAGAAGGAGCTTGTTTTTATTTCATTTTTTTTTTTTAATTAATTTTTGTTTTGTTTTATTTTTTTATTTTCTGTGGAGGAGTATTTCTGAGGAGATTTGTATTTTACTGTATTGCATTTTGTATTGTATTTTGTATAGTTTTTATTACAGATTGCAGGAAGATGTCGATGGCTCACGTGATGGGTGAAAGAGGAGGCGAGTGCTTTAGTTTTTCACTTGTTTATGGTATGGTATGATGTACAATGATTGCCTACATTAATGTGAAAAAAATTGTGCCAGGTAACCCATTTGATCCCCCAAGTGACCAGATGAATTTGATTCCTTGCATATGAAATAAACGCTTCAATCTGAGTAACTAAAGTAACAATTTGTAATTGACCCACTGACATTGATTATTGATACAACATAACTAACTATGTGATGTTTGGAGACCCAGTTCTGATGATCAGGAGCCGCTGCCAGACCCGACCCAGGCACAGAGCCAGGAGCTTCCTGGATATTTAACACCTCTGTCTTCTGAGTCGGCTGTTTCTATGTCCGCAGGTCAGGCTGTCAGGTCCGCCGACAGCTTCGATGGATGGCTGTGCCCTCCGCTGCCAGGTCAAGTTCCTGTCGAGCCAAAGAAGACGTTACGTGGCCTAACTGCCCAGGGTGCCACGGAGGCTTCTCCTGTGAGCGAGAGCTCAACAGGTGAGATTGAAATAAGGCCGGGCGGTGTAAAGTGGACAGGTCAATGGTAATTGCACTGTCTGACACACACCTGAAACACGCACACAGAAATCTTCTTCTCAGACGTCATTCTATCGTTGCTTAATTTGATGTCAGAGATGTTTCTAATAGTTGTGTTTTCAATTGTTTTCTTCATTTCAGAAAAACCTACAGAACGCAGGAAGAGGAAACAAATTCGTTCTTTCCTCAACAGGCCGTGGAAGGCCGTGGAAGATCTGGAGCCAGAGTCTGATCCCGAGCCACCGTCACCTCCACCAGATCTGGAGTCAGAGTCTGATCCCGAGCCACCGTCACCTCCACCAGATCCGGAGCCAGAGTCTGATCCCGAGCCACCGTCACCTGCTCCAGATCTGGAGCCAGAGTCTGATCCCGAGCCACCGTCACCTGCTCCAGATCACTCCGGCGTCAAGCCAATTAATGGTAAGTCGGCAGTGGTTATTTCTCCAACGTTATTTTGTCAGTTTTATTTTCCCCATTTTAATATGATTTTTTCGACACAACCAGCACTGATATTTTTTAAATAAAACAGTTGTTTTTCTTCCTTTCAGAAAAACCTACAGAACGCAGGAAGAGGAAAAGAATTCGTTCTTTCCTCAACAGGCTGTGGAAGGCGATGAAGCGTCCTTTCCGGTGCTGTTGCCCCTGTAGTGATGTGGATGTTGTGGAGCCTTTTGTCCCTCCACCAGATCTGGAGCCAGAGCCTGATCCCGAGCCACCGTCACCTGCTCCAGATCTGGAGCCAGAGCCTGATCCCGAGCCACCGTCACCTGCTCCAGATCTGGAGCCAGAGCCTGATCCCGAGCCACCGTCACCTGCTCCAGATCTGGAGCCAGAGCCTGATCCCGAGCCACCGTCACCTGCTCCAGATCTGGAGCCAGAGTCTGATCCCGAGCCACCGTCACCAGAGCCTGATACCTTATATTGTTTTTCAGAGTCCTTTGAGTCTCTGTATAACGTGGGAGAGATGCTTGGATCCGGAGCATTTGGCAGGGTGTACGAGGGAACGCGCAAATTTGATGGCAAAAAGGTAAATCGTAATTTTGCTCTTGCATGCATCAAAACATATTTAAAACAATTTACACCGATGGTTTAATACTTAGTGCAAGATCAAGTGCTTGAATACTGTTACTGTTTTGATTTTTGTTGTTGCTGTTTGTTTGTTTTTTGCAGGTTGCCATCAAGCAGATGCTCAAGATTGACAACGATCGTTATCTTCATATTGTAAGTTGGCCAAAGCCTGAATATGTATTTAGTTGTTTAAGTGCAGATTACTGTAGTTGATACACCCGTAGGAAGCATCAGGTGTGAATGTGATTGACAAATAAGCCTAGAGGCACCAAATAACTTTGAGCTGAAAAGCCTCTTTTGAACGTATCTAAAAAGATCAAAGAAAAGTACATTTAAAAATGACATGTTTTCTTCCGATTTTTACCCAGCTAACCTTCTGTCTACTGCTTTTCTCTAGCCTGGGCACCCCAAACCTCTCGTTACCGAAGTGGCGCTGCTGCTGCTGATGAGGCGAGAACCCATATGCCCCTACGTCATACATCTATACGAGTGGTTTGAACATCCTCAAACGTTCACTCTCGTTATGGAGTACCCGGAACCCTGCGAGAGCCTGCATGACTTCATCACCCGTAACCCTCGACTGTGTGAACCAGCCGCACAGATCATCGTGCTACAGGCTATGATGGCGCTACTACACTGCATCGAGCGTGGTGTTTTTCACCATGACATCCATGCTCAGAATTTCCTGTGGAACAAAGACACGTTTCGTCTCAAGCTGATAGACTTTGGCTGCGGTCAGCTATTTAGTAGTGATGGCTACGAGAGCAAAATATACATCGGTGAGTATTTTGGGAGTGTGGAAACCTGAATGTAGTGACTTACTAATTATTTGTTGCTTTAAAATGTGCAAATGTCTTGCTTACAGGAGCACCGCTTTACTGCCCACCTGAAGTCCTGACCGAACCTCGCTTCCACGCCGTCCCAACAAATGTCTGGGCCCTAGGAGTCTTGTTGTATAAGATGGTGAACGGATGTCTTCCTTTTCGCAGTAGAAGAGAAATCACACAGGCCAAAATTACATTCCATAACTCCACATTATCCGAAGGTGAGTGAATAATATTGAGAACACTGATAAACACGCACGAAGCAAAGGCTCTGTACAGAAACAGTTAAAGGTGAAGTATGTAAGATTTTTTTATAACTATAGCCCAACGTATAGCGAGAGTTTGGGAAGGGGCCTTTTGAAAATATGCTTTATTTTTAAGAAACGACATACTTCACTTTTCAAGTAAAAATAAGGAACATTTTAGATGCTATTTTCATAGATGCCAAGTCACATGGTCACGACTAACCAGCTCTCTCCTGCACAGAATGTGCAGATCTGATTAGCCAGTGCCTAGCCCGGGATCCCACTAAACGGCCGACGTTAGAGCAGATGTTTCAGCATGAATGGATTACAAGTGATCTAGATTGGGGAAGTTCAAGAGATTCAATCCATCTGTGATTTCAGGTGTGAGGAAGTGTAACAGACAGAGTAGGATTATTATCATGTGTCTTCAATTCTGGATCATTTGCAGTGAGGTGTTCGTTGTAATGTTCTTGTTACAGTCAAGTCAAGCTCATTTATATAGCGCTTTATACAATACAGATTGTTTCAAAGCGGCTTTGTGCTAATAAACAGGAAAATAACAGAATCAGTGATGCAAACAGAAAATATAAAATTGTTCATGAGTTGACTTGTTCATATGATCTTTGTATATTGGACAGGAAATGACATACTTGCTGTCCTTGGTGGAAGACTTGACCCGAGGCCTGAAGTCCAACCCCAACCCGACAGGGAACTCGGAGCCCGTCCACGTCTGAGCGAGAACACGAGAGACTGCGAGACTGGAACCAAATCATCAAGTCATCACAGCCACATTTGCTTTGTTTTCAAATGAATTTTTGCTTTGTTTTTTAAAAAGTCAAGACACCTCATCTTTATTTATATAGCGCCTCGTATATGACCAATCTGTACATATGTATATATCATTTTTGAATTAAAGAAATGTTTTTTTTAAACAGTCTCGGCCTAGGAGGAACCTTTGAAGTGAAAAGGCAAAGACCTTTTTTGTGCTTCCCAAAATAAAACTAAATAAAAATGTAAATAAAACTCTACATGATATCAAATGTTTGGAGGTTTCACCATGACAACAAGAACTCTGACAGTAATTTAGTGATCAAATTTAGCACTCTTAAATATGATCAAAATGTTGTAATCATAATAACTAAACCTCAAATTGTCATAAATCAACATCTCCGTAAAATGTTATGGAGTTTCTAATAGAAATATGACTTTCTGTAACAAAACAGGGCGTTGATTTTGTACAATCGTGTTTACCCAACATCAGGCATTTTGGGAGACACAACAAGTGAATAGGGAAATTAAATATCAATATTCTCATGAAATATCAGACATTATTATGAAAATGTTGCCAATTATTGCTCCCATTATTACACTTCTTTTTTCATTACATGTTGCCCCAAGAACACATTCATATGCAAATTTGATACAGTATATAGATACAATGTATCACATTTAAGGCCATTTTACCCACACATTGCATCAAGTAAAACGGCATATCAATCAATTCCGTTATATCTTTGATTAGTTGAGAATCATTGTTACGTCCCCATCTAGTCTAGGGTTTAAGGAACAGGTAACGGAATAAATATGGTGTGATGTGTGGAGGCAGCAAGGTGCAATTCCCAACACCAGGGCTTTAACAAAGACCAAAGGCAACTCAATATCAAAATAAACATGTTAATTTATTGTACAGATGTGGGAGGATTAAGGCTTCAAGAGGGGGCAAGGCCAAAATAACAAACATAAACCCTGAGTCGGGAAAAGAAACCTCGCAATGCAGCCTCCACACACACACTGCTCTCTTTGTGCAATGGTGCTGCTTAAATCCCCACAGCTTCCTCTCCTCCTCCAATCACATCAGATCACCAATCACTGGAGTCAGGTGGCAGCCGTTTACTTCCTGCTTATGGAAGTAGAGAGAGAGGGAAAACAGGGAGAAAGGGGAAAAAAACAAACAAAACAAAAACATACGTCCTTGGACGTAACAATCATCTTTATAAAAGTTTGGTTAAAAAAAAAAATCCTGAACCCTAAAAATTGATTTGTAAATGGCATGTATATTGTTTTTGCCTATACATGTCATTTCATGTCTTTTTATTGTTTTTAAACAACCGAGTCCTGGTGTCCACTACAGAGGACTTACTGTAGCATAACATATGAATAAAATATATTTAAAAAAAAAAAATCCCCATTTGTTTATCACGCTCTGAACAATGTCATGACATGAAAAATACTAAATTCAAACAACCTTTCGTTTTTTCGGGCTCTCAGTAGGAAACATTACATTGTCCATCTGATCCAAATATGTATAGGCCTATTATTAATTTTCATTCCACAAAAACACTCAATTTAATTGCAATTCAGTTGTCTCCTGTCTTTCTCAAACAATATTTAAGTTATTAACAGTTTAACTCTGCGCTGTCATGTGCCAATTCAGGACTGAAATATTACAGAGGTAGAAACCACATCAAATGTAGGGTGAATGAAGGGTGATTGGGACACAAGGTCAGATGGGAATTTATTTTCTCACCTGATGAGTGAAAAAAAAGCCTTTTTTTGCTGAGGCCTAGCTGTGAGACCGCATAATTAAAATGGGATGCCCTCATTGGTCTAACATCATGTAAGTGGGCGGGATATGCATCAAACAGGAAGTTGACCGTGAAATGCATGAACTGAGGAAAATGACATACGCTTTTGGTAGTTTTAATAATAATAAGGTCTTAAAATTGTCATAGCTACTACAAACGTTTGATAGAAACATGAATATGATGCACTACTGCTACAAAATCAGTAAAAACAATTGTTAATATCATGTTTCTATTTTCAGAATTAGGTTGTTTTTATTTTGTCCCATCCACCCAAACACAAAATGTATAATTTTGGGTGATTGGGACAGTGCTTAAATGCTTTGCTAATTAAGAAAATTATTAGCCTTGCAATAGAGAACCATTGTTTATGCTCTATATGCTCTATATTCTGAAAATAGAAACATTATAGTTAAACTCTTTTTATTTTTATTTTTTATTTATTTTTATTTTTTACTGATTGCAGTAATAATTTTACTGTTGCAGTAATGAAAGGTTTGACTTTTGGACTTCAAACCTTCTTTTGATGGATTTCAAATAAATAAAGTTGAACAAACATAAACATGGACTCTTAATGATGATGAACAGAAAAGGAAATATTGCATATAAAATGATATCAAAGTATGAACTGTGCAATACAGTAAATATGCTTAAACTACCCTAAATCAATGGAAAGACGTGCTGTCCCAATCACCCAAACGTTACCAAACAAATGGTTTTGCTCAGTTTGCAGAAAAGTGTATGTCGCACATCCTTTCATTATAATATACCATCGTTTCCTCCTCAAATGGATAGTTAACATCTTCAGTATTACAGAAATGTATCATGTGTTGAGCTGATGTTTTTCATTTAAGACAAATTCAAAAACTGTCCCAATCACCCTTTTAATTCACCCTAGTAAATACATAAAAAAAAAAAAAAATGAATAAACGGTTAAAAGAAAAAAAAGTTAACTTTCAGTTTAGCGATTGTTTCCTTGAACATTTTTTGTTACTTCCCCAACATTCGTTTTATTTATTAAATTATTTATCTTCCTCGCACATTTAATTCATCGTGTATTTATTTATGCAGGAATGTGTGGAATTATTTACACATTTATTTATTTATTTATGTACAATTTTGTGGATTTATTTATTATGGTATTTATATATTTATTGTTTTTGCAGGTTTCGTCTTCCGTAAAAGATATGGATATGATTGTAAAATACATGATGAACGTCATCCTCCACTCCTTCATTAGTAAAACCATAAATGGGCTTTATTTTGATGACGCATTAGTGATACTGAAAGCTGATTGGCTTGATGGTTATATATGCGGAAAAGAGCCAATTTAATCAATCTCTAGAGTTTATAAGATGTCCGATGTATCCTCCCTTGTGCCTTTTTACACGCATTTTGGACAGAAGCAATGGCTACACGATCCATTAGACTGTAAGTGCCTTAATTGCGAAGTGGACGCTTTCGCTCAATTATGAATAGGCTAATGCAGATTCTGGACACGAATATTTCCCAGGATTTTAATAATAATAACAACAACAATAACTGTTCAGAAAGAATAAAAATTATATTTATTAAAGAAAACGTCCAAATTAAGTTTGAAACTGTCAATAAATGTGTTCCGATTCGACGTGCGCTCACGCGCTCTTCTCATGTGCACGCGCTTGCATGCGATGAGTTGCTATAGCGACGCGTGTTATGGTTATGAATTCTGACTGAATATATACACTCGAACCGATCACTGTCTGTTGGTTGAGAGACGAGGCGAATTTACAGACTTTTGCAGAGTATTTTCTGTGCGAATCTTGTGACTTTGAAGCTGTTGGAGGATTTCTGAGAAGAGACTTTTATTCTAGAAGACATCGCAGGATATATCCTTTTTATATAAAGTTATATTTTTGAAAGAGTTCCTATTATTTTTGAGGATACTTTTAGTTTATTGTTCTTCTCTTAGTTTAGAAGGAGCTTGTTTTTATTTCATTTTTTTTTTTTTTATTAATTTTTGTTTTGTTTTATTTTTTTATTTTCTGTGGAGGAGTATTTCTGAGGAGATTTGTATTTTACTGTATTGCATTTTGTATTGTATTTTGTATAGTTTTTATTACAGATTGCAGGAAGATGTCGATGGCTCACGTGATGGGTGAAAGAGGAGGCGAGTGCTTTAGTTTTTCACTTGTTTATGGTATGGTATGATGTACAATGATTGCCTACATTAATGTGAAAAAAATTGTGCCAGGTAACCCATTTGATCCCCCAAGTGACCAGATGAATTTGATTCCTTGCATATGAAATAAACGCTTCAATCTGAGTAACTAAAGTAACAATTTGTAATTGACCCACTGACATTGATTATTGATACAACATAACTAACTATGTGATGTTTGGAGACCCAGTTCTGATGATCAGGAGCCGCTGCCAGACCCGACCCAGGCACAGAGCCAGGAGCTTCCTGGATATTTAACACCTCTGTCTTCTGAGTCAGCTGTTTCTATGTCCGCAGGTCAGGCTGTCAGGTCCGCCGACAGCTTCGATGGATGGCTGTGCCCTCCGCTGCCAGGTCAAGTTCCTGTCGAGCCAAAGAAGACGTTACGTGGCCTAACTGCCCAGGGTGCCACGGAGGCTTCTCCTGTGAGCGAGAGCTCAACAGGTGAGATTGAAATAAGGCCGGGCGGTGTAAAGTGGACAGATCAATGGTAATTGCACTGTCTGACACACACCTGAAACACGCACACAGAAATCCTCTTCTCAGACGTCATTCTATCGTTGCTTAATTTGATGTCAGAGATGTTTCTAATAGTTGTGTTTTCAATTGTTTTCTTCATTTCAGAAAAACCTACAGAACGCAGGAAGAGGAAACAAATTCGTTCTTTCCTCAACAGGCCGTGGAAGGCCGTGGAAGATCTGGAGCCAGAGTCTGATCCCGAGCCACCGTCACCTCCACCAGATCTGGAGTCAGAGTCTGATCCCGAGCCACCGTCACCTCCACCAGATCCGGAGCCAGAGTCTGATCCCGAGCCACCGTCACCTCCACCAGATCCGGAGCCAGAGTCTGATCCCGAGCCACCGTCACCTGCTCCAGATCACTCCGGCGTCAAGCCAATTAATGGTAAGTCGGCAGTGGTTATTTCTCCAACGTTATTTTGTCAGTTTTATTTTCCCCATTTTAATATGATTTTTTCGACACAACCAGCACTGATATTTTTTAAATAAAACAGTTGTTTTTCTTCCTTTCAGAAAAACCTACAGAACGCAGGAAGAGGAAAAGAATTCGTTCTTTCCTCAACAGGCTGTGGAAGGCGATGAAGAGTCCTTTCCGGTGCTGTTGCCCCTGTAGTGATGTGGATGTTGTGGAGCCTTTTGTCCCTCCACCAGATCTGGAGCCAGAGCCTGATCCCGGGCCACCGTCACCTGCTCCAGATCTGGAGCCAGAGCCTGATCCCGAGCCACCGTCACCTGCTCCAGATCTGGAGCCAGAGTCTGATCCCGAGCCACCGTCACCTGCTCCAGATCTGGAGCCAGAGCCTGATCCCGAGCCACCGTCACCAGAGCCTGATACCTTATATTGTTTTTCAGAGTCCTTTGAGTCTCTGTATAACGTGGGAGAGATGCTTGGATCCGGAGCATTTGGCAGGGTGTACGAGGGAACGCGCAAATTTGATGGCAAAAAGGTAAATCGTAATTTTGCTCTTGCATGCATCAAAACATATTTAAAACAATTTACACCGATGGTTTAATACTTAGTGCAAGATCAAGTGCTTGAATACTGTTACTGTTTTGATTTTTGTTGTTGCTGTTTGTTTGTTTTTTGCAGGTTGCCATCAAGCAGATGCTCAAGATTGACAACGATCGTTATCTTCATATTGTAAGTTGGCCAAAGCCTGAATATGTATTTAGTTGTTTAAGTGCAGATTACTGTAGTTGATACACCCGTAGGAAGCATCAGGTGTGAATGTGATTGACAAATAAGCCTAGAGGCACCAAATAACTTTGAGCTGAAAAGCCTCTTTTGAACGTATCTAAAAAGATCAAAGAAAAGTACATTTAAAAATGACATGTTTTCTTCCGATTTTTACCCAGCTAACCTTCTGTCTACTGCTTTTCTCTAGCCTGGGCACCCCAAACCTCTCGTTACCGAAGTGGCGCTGCTGCTGCTGATGAGGCGAGAACCCATATGCCCCTACGTCATACATCTATACGAGTGGTTTGAACATCCTCAAACGTTCACTCTCGTTATGGAGTACCCGGAACCCTGCGAGAGCCTGCATGACTTCATCACCCGTAACCCTCGACTGTGTGAACCAGCCGCACAGATCATCGTGCTACAGGCTATGATGGCGCTACTACACTGCATCGAGCGTGGTGTTTTTCACCATGACATCCATGCTCAGAATTTCCTGTGGAACAAAGACACGTTTCGTCTCAAGCTGATAGACTTTGGCTGCGGTCAGCTATTTAGTAGTGATGGCTACGAGAGCAAAATATACATCGGTGAGTATTTTGGGAGTGTGGAAACCTGAATGTAGTGACTTACTAATTATTTGTTGCTTTAAAATGTGCAAATGTCTTGCTTACAGGAGCACCGCTTTACTGCCCACCTGAAGTCCTGACCGAACCTCGCTTCCACGCCGTCCCAACAAATGTCTGGGCCCTAGGAGTCTTGTTGTATAAGATGGTGAACGGATGTCTTCCTTTTCGCAGTAGAAGAGAAATCACACAGGCCAAAATTACATTCCATAACTCCACATTATCCGAAGGTGAGTGAATAATATTGAGAACACTGATAAACACGCACGAAGCAAAGGCTCTGTACAGAAACAGTTAAAGGTGAAGTATGTAAGATTTTTTTATAACTATAGCCCAACGTATAGCGAGAGTTTGGGAAGGGGCCTTTTGAAAATATGCTTTATTTTTAAGAAACGACATACTTCACTTTTCAAGTAAAAATAAGGAACATTTTAGATGCTATTTTCATAGATGCCAAGTCACATGGTCACGACTAACCAGCTCTCTCCTGCACAGAATGTGCAGATCTGATTAGCCAGTGCCTAGCCCGGGATCCCACTAAACGGCCGACGTTAGAGCAGATGTTTCAGCATGAATGGATTACAAGTGATCTAGATTGGGGAAGTTCAAGAGATTCAATCCATCTGTGATTTCAGGTGTGAGGAAGTGTAACAGACAGAGTAGGATTATTATCATGTGTCTTCAATTCTGGATCATTTGCAGTGAGGTGTTCGTTGTAATGTTCTTGTTACAGTCAAGTCAAGCTCATTTATATAGCGCTTTATACAATACAGATTGTTTCAAAGCGGCTTTGTGCTAATAAACAGGAAAATAACAGAATCAGTGATGCAAACAGAAAATATAAAATTGTTCATGAGTTGACTTGTTCATATGATCTTTGTATATTGGACAGGAAATGACATACTTGCTGTCCTTGGTGGAAGACTTGACCCGAGGCCTGAAGTCCAACCCCAACCCGACAGGGAACTCGGAGCCCGTCCACGTCTGAGCGAGAACACGAGAGACTGCGAGACTGGAACCAAATCATCAAGTCATCACAGCCACATTTGCTTTGTTTTCAAATGAATTTTTGCTTTGTTTTTTAAAAAGTCAAGACACCTCATCTTTATTTATATAGCGCCTCGTATATGACCAATCTGTACATATGTGTATATCATTTTTGAATTAAAGAAATGTTTTTTTTAAACAGTCTCGGCCTAGGAGGAACCTTTGAAGTGAAAAGGCAAAGACCTTTTTTGTGCTTCCCAAAATAAAACTAAATAAAAATGTAAATAAAACTCTACATGATATCAAATGTTTGGAGGTTTCACCATGACAACAAGAACTCTGACAGTAATTTAGTGATCAAATTTAGCACTCTTAAATATGATCAAAATGTTGTAATCATAATAACTAAACCTCAAATTGTCATAAATCAACATCTCCGTAAAATGTTATGGAGTTTCTAATAGAAATATGACTTTCTGTAACAAAACAGGGCGTTGATTTTGTACAATCGTGTTTACCCAACATCAGGCATTTTGGGAGACACAACAAGTGAATAGGGAAATTAAATATCAATATTCTCATGAAATATCAGACATTATTATGAAAATGTTGCCAATTATTGCTCCCATTATTACACTTCTTTTTTCATTACATGTTGCCCCAAGAACACATTCATATGCAAATTTGATACAGTATATAGATACAATGTATCACATTTAAGGCCATTTTACCCACACATTGCATCAAGTAAAACGGCATATCAATCAATTCCGTTATATCTTTGATTAGTTGAGAATCATTGTTACGTCCCCATCTAGTCTAGGGTTTAAGGAACAGGTAACGGAATAAATATGGTGTGATGTGTGGAGGCAGCAAGGTGCAATTCCCAACACCAGGGCTTTAACAAAGACCAAAGGCAACTCAATATCAAAATAAACATGTTAATTTATTGTACAGATGTGGGAGGATTAAGGCTTCAAGAGGGGGCAAGGCCAAAATAACAAACATAAACCCTGAGTCGGGAAAAGAAACCTCGCAATGCAGCCTCCACACACACACTGCTCTCTTTGTGCAATGGTGCTGCTTAAATCCCCACAGCTTCCTCTCCTCCTCCAATCACATCAGATCACCAATCACTGGAGTCAGGTGGCAGCCGTTTACTTCCTGCTTATGGAAGTAGAGAGAGAGGGAAAACAGGGAGAAAGGGGAAAAAAACAAACAAAACAAAAACATACGTCCTTGGACGTAACAATCATCTTTATAAAAGTTTGGTTAAAAAAAACAAATCCTGAACCCTAAAAATTGATTTGTAAATGGCATGTATATCGTTTTTGCCTATACATGTCATTTCATGTCTTTTTATTGTTTTTAAACAACCGAGTCCTGGTGTCCACTACAGAGGACATACTGTAGCATAACATATGAATAAAATATATTTAAAAAAAAAAACAAACAAAAAAATCCCCATTTGTTTATCACGCTCTGAACAATGTCATGACATGAAAAATACTAAATTCAAACAACCTTTCGTTTTTTCGGGCTCTCAGTAGGAAACATTACATTGTCCATCTGATCCAAATATGTATAGGCCTATTATTAATTTTCATTCCACAAAAACACTCAATTTAATTGCAATTCAGTTGTCTCCTGTCTTTCTCAAACAATATTTAAGTTATTAACAGTTTAACTCTGCGCTGTCATGTGCCAATTCAGGACTGAAATATTACAGAGGTAGAAACCACATCAAATGTAGGGTGAATGAAGGGTGATTGGGACACAAGGTCAGATGGGAATTTATTTTCTCACCTGATGAGTGAAAAAAAAAGCCTTTTTTTGCTGAGGCCTAGCTGTGAGACCGCATAATTAAAATGGGATGCCCTCATTGGTCTAACATCATGTAAGTGGGCGGGATATGCATCAAACAGGAAGTTGACCGTGAAATGCATGAACTGAGGAAAATGACATACGCTTTTGGTAGTTTTAATAATAATAAGGTCTTAAAATTGTCATAGCTACTACAAACGTTTGATAGAAACATGAATATGATGCACTACTGCTACAAAATCAGTAAAAACAATTGTTAATATCATGTTTCTATTTTCAGAATTAGGTTGTTTTTATTTTGTCCCATCCACCCAAACACAAAATGTATAATTTTGGGTGATTGGGACAGTGCTTAAATGCTTTGCTAATTAAGAAACTTATTAGCCTTGCAATAGAGAACCATTGTTTATGCTCTATATGCTCTATATTCTGAAAATAGAAACATTATAGTTAAACTCTTTTTATTTTTATTTTTTATTTATTTTTATTTTTTACTGATTGCAGTAATAATTTTACTGTTGCAGTAATGAAAGGTTTGACTTTTGGACTTCAAACCTTCTTTTGATGGATTTCAAATAAATAAAGTTGAACAAACATAAACATGGACTCTTAATGATGATGAACAGAAAAGGAAATATTGCATATAAAATGATATCAAAGTATGAACTGTGCAATACAGTAAATATGCTTAAACTACCCTAAATCAATGGAAAGACGTGCTGTCCCAATCACCCAAACGTTACCAAACAAATGGTTTTGCTCAGTTTGCAGAAAAGTGTATGTCGCACATCCTTTCATTATAATATACCATCGTTTCCTCCTCAAATGGATAGTTAACATCTTCAGTATTACAGAAATGTATCATGTGTTGAGCTGATGTTTTTCATTTAAGACAAATTCAAAAACTGTCCCAATCACCCTTTTAATTCACCCTAGTAAATACATAAAAAAAAAAAATGAATAAACGGTTAAAAGAAAAAAAAATTTAACTTTCAGTTTAGCGATTGTTTCCTTGAACATTTTTTGTTACTTCCCCAACATTCGTTTTATTTATTAAATTATTTATCTTCCTCGCACATTTAATTCATCGTGTATTTATTTATGCAGGAATGTGTGGAATTATTTACACATTTATTTATTTATTTATGTACAATTTTGTGGATTTATTTATTATGGTATTTATATATTTATTGTTTTTGCAGGTTTCGTCTTCCGTAAAAGATATGGATATGATTGTAAAATACATGATGAACGTCATCCTCCACTCCTTCATTAGTAAAACCATAAATGGGCTTTATTTTGATGACGCATTAGTGATACTGAAAGCTGATTGGCTTGATGGTTATATATGCGGAAAAGAGCCAATTTAATCAATCTCTAGAGTTTATAAGATGTCCGATGTATCCTCCCTTGTGCCTTTTTACACGCATTTTGGACAGAAGCAATGGCTACACGATCCATTAGACTGTAAGTGCCTTAATTGCGAAGTGGACGCTTTCGCTCAATTATGAATAGGCTAATGCAGATTCTGGACACGAATATTTCCCAGGATTTTAATAATAATAATAATAATAATAATAACAACAACAATAACTGTTCAGAAAGAATAAAAATTATATTTATTAAAGAAAACGTCCAAATTAAGTTTGAAACTGTCAATAAATGTGTTCCGATTCGACGTGCGCTCACGCGCTCTTCTCATGTGCACGCGCTTGCATGCGATGAGTTGCTATAGCGACGCGTGTTATGGTTATGAATTCTGACTGAATATATACACTCGAACCGATCACTGTCTGTTGGTTGAGAGACGAGGCGAATTTACAGACTTTTGCAGAGTATTTTCTGTGCGAATCTTGTGACTTTGAAGCTGTTGGAGGATTTCTGAGAAGAGACTTTTATTCTAGAAGACATCGCAGGATATATCCTTTTTATATAAAGTTATATTTTTGAAAGAGTTCCTATTATTTTTGAGGATACTTTTAGTTTATTGTTCTTCTCTTAGTTTAGAAGGAGCTTGTTTTTATTTCATTTTTTTTTTTTTTTATTAATTTTTGTTTTGTTTTATTTTTTTTTTTTTCTGTGGAGGAGTATTTCTGAGGAGATTTGTATTTTACTGTATTGCATTTTGTATTGTATTTTGTATAGTTTTTATTACAGATTGCAGGAAGATGTCGATGGCTCACGTGATGGGTGAAAGAGGAGGCGAGTGCTTTAGTTTTTCACTTGTTTATGGTATGGTATGATGTACAATGATTGCCTACATTAATGTGAAAAAAATTGTGCCAGGTAACCCATTTGATCCCCCAAGTGACCAGATGAATTTGATTCCTTGCATATGAAATAAACGCTTCAATCTGAGTAACTAAAGTAACAATTTGTAATTGACCCACTGACATTGATTATTGATACAACATAACTAACTATGTGATGTTTGGAGACCCAGTTCTGATGATCAGGAGCCGCTGCCAGACCCGACCCAGGCACAGAGCCAGGAGCTTCCTGGATATTTAACACCTCTGTCTTCTGAGTCGGCTGTTTCTATGTCCGCAGGTCAGGCTGTCAGGTCCGCCGACAGCTTCGATGGATGGCTGTGCCCTCCGCTGCCAGGTCAAGTTCCTGTCGAGCCAAAGAAGACGTTACGTGGCCTAACTGCCCAGGGTGCCACGGAGGCTTCTCCTGTGAGCGAGAGCTCAACAGGTGAGATTGAAATAAGGCCAGGCGGTGTAAAGTGGACAGATCAATGGTAATTGCACTGTCTGACACACACCTGAAACACGCACACAGAAATCCTCTTCTCAGACGTCATTCTATCGTTGCTTAATTTGATGTCAGAGATGTTTCTAATAGTTGTGTTTTCAATTGTTTTCTTCATTTCAGAAAAACCTACAGAACGCAGGAAGAGGAAACAAATTCGTTCTTTCCTCAACAGGCCGTGGAAGGCCGTGGAAGATCTGGAGCCAGAGTCTGATCCCGAGCCACCGTCACCTCCACCAGATCCGGAGCCAGAGTCTGATCCCGAGCCACCGTCACCTCCACCAGATCTGGAGTCAGAGTCTGATCCCGAGCCACCGTCACCTCCACCAGATCCGGAGCCAGAGTCTGATCCCGAGCCACCGTCACCTGCTCCAGATCACTCCGGCGTCAAGCCAATTAATGGTAAGTCGGCAGTGGTTATTTCTCCAACGTTATTTTGTCAGTTTTATTTTCCCCATTTTAATATGATTTTTTCGACACAACCAGCACTGATATTTTTTAAATAAAACAGTTGTTTTTCTTCCTTTCAGAAAAACCTACAGAACGCAGGAAGAGGAAAAGAATTCGTTCTTTCCTCAACAGGCTGTGGAAGGCGATGAAGAGTCCTTTCCGGTGCTGTTGCCCCTGTAGTGATGTGGATGTTGTGGAGCCTTTTGTCCCTCCACCAGATCTGGAGCCAGAGCCTGATCCCGAGCCACCGTCACCTGCTCCAGATCTGGAGCCAGAGCCTGATCCCGAGCCACCGTCACCTGCTCCAGATCTGGAGCCAGAGTCTGATCCCGAGCCACCGTCACCAGAGCCTGATACCTTATATTGTTTTTCAGAGTCCTTTGAGTCTCTGTATAACGTGGGAGAGATGCTTGGATCCGGAGCATTTGGCAGGGTGTACGAGGGAACGCGCAAATTTGATGGCAAAAAGGTAAATCTTAATTTTGCTCTTGCATGCATCAAAACATATTTAAAACAATTTACACCGATGGTTTAATACTTAGTGCAAGATCAAGTGCTTGAATACTGTTACTGTTTTGATTTTTGTTGTTGTTGTTTGTTTGTTTTTTGCAGGTTGCCATCAAGCAGATGCTCAAGATTGACAACGATCGTTATCTTCATATTGTAAGTTGGCCAAAGCCTGAATATGTATTTAGTTGTTTAAGTGCAGATTACTGTAGTTGATACACCCGTAGGAAGCATCAGGTGTGAATGTGATTGACAAATAAGCCTAGAGGCACCAAATAACTTTGAGCTGAAAAGCCTCTTTTGAACGTATCTAAAAAGATCAAAGAAAAGTACATTTAAAAATGACATGTTTTCTTCCGATTTTTACCCAGCTAACCTTCTGTCTACTGCTTTTCTCTAGCCTGGGCACCCCAAACCTCTCGTTACCGAAGTGGCGCTGCTGCTGCTGATGAGGCGAGAACCCATATGCCCCTACGTCATACATCTATACGAGTGGTTTGAACATCCTCAAACGTTCACTCTCGTTATGGAGTACCCGGAACCCTGCGAGAGCCTGCATGACTTCATCACCCGTAACCCTCGACTGTGTGAACCAGCCGCACAGATCATCGTGCTACAGGCTATGATGGCGCTACTACACTGCATCGAGCGTGGTGTTTTTCACCATGACATCCATGCTCAGAATTTCCTGTGGAACAAAGACACGTTTCGTCTCAAGCTGATAGACTTTGGCTGCGGTCAGCTATTTAGTAGTGATGGCTACGAGAGCAAAATATACATCGGTGAGTATTTTGGGAGTGTGGAAACCTGAATGTAGTGACTTACTAATTATTTGTTGCTTTAAAATGTGCAAATGTCTTGCTTACAGGAGCACCGCTTTACTGCCCACCTGAAGTCCTGACCGAACCTCGCTTCCACGCCGTCCCAACAAATGTCTGGGCCCTAGGAGTCTTGTTGTATAAGATGGTGAACGGATGTCTTCCTTTTCGCAGTAGAAGAGAAATCACACAGGCCAAAATTACATTCCATAACTCCACATTATCCGAAGGTGAGTGAATAATATTGAGAACACTGATAAACACGCACGAAGCAAAGGCTCTGTACAGAAACAGTTAAAGGTGAAGTATGTTAGTTTTTTTTATAACTATAGCCCAACGTATAGCGAGAGTTTGGGAAGGGGCCTTTTGAAAATATGCTTTATTTTTAAGAAACGACATACTTCACTTTTCAAGTAAAAATAAGGAACATTTTAGATGCTATTTTCATAGATGCCAAGTCACATGGTCACGACTAACCAGCTCTCTCCTGCACAGAATGTGCAGATCTGATTAGCCAGTGCCTAGCCCGGGATCCCACTAAACGGCCGACGTTAGAGCAGATGTTTCAGCATGAATGGATTACAAGTGATCTAGATTGGGGAAGTTCAAGAGATTCAATCCATCTGTGATTTCAGGTGTGAGGAAGTGTAACAGACAGAGTAGGATTATTATCATGTGTCTTCAATTCTGGATCATTTGCAGTGAGGTGTTCGTTGTAATGTTCTTGTTACAGTCAAGTCAAGCTCATTTATATAGCGCTTTATACAATACAGATTGTTTTCAAAGCGGCTTTGTGCTAATAAACAGGAAAATAACAGAATCAGTGATGCAAACAGAAAAATATAAAATTGTTCATGAGTTAATTTGTTCATATGATCTTTGTATATTGGACAGGAAATGACATACTTGCTGTCCTTGGTGGAAGACTTGACCCGAGGCCTGAAGTCCAACCCCCAACCCGACAGGGAACTCGGGAGCCCGCTCCACGTCTGGAGCTTGGCAAGAACACGAGAGACTGCGAGACTGGAACCAAATCATCAAGTCATCACAGCCACATTTGCTTTGTTTTCAAATGAATTTTCTTCGGTGTTTTTTTAATTTAGTTTCATAAAAATAAGATACCACCTTTACATGTAGAGATGTCATTTATGATAGAGTAATGTTTTTTCTCATCTGAGGAGTGATATTTTTTGACCTCAAGATACTAAAATGGGATGTCTATGATATCATGTCTGGAGGTTTCACGAAATGTAATGAAGAAAATGACACTTTTAGGTGTATTTAATAAGGTCAAAATGTTGTCATAATAAGCTAAAAAATTGTCAAATAATATACTACTGCTGGCACAATAAAACAATGTGTTTTATCATAAAAATTACGAATGTTTCCCATCCACTCCATGATACAAATCAGGAAATGTATGAAATTCCCATGATGATATTATGCTTAAATGCTATAATGTTGCATTATTATTTCTTGCAATTGAGAACACATTATATGATCATTTGTTTAATTCATATAACTAAATTTAGTAAAACATTATCATAAACATCTTGATTAGTAAATTTTTTATCCGGTTTCTAGTACTTGTCAAATATGGTTTGTGAACAGTAATACTTTAATGGAATCGCAATGTTTAGCACTTTGACTTCATACCTAGGGCAATTTCAAATTGCCAAAGGAACATCAGACATCATCATTGAATATGAGCATGTAGAAATATTTATGATAGATTCAGAAAATACAGTATGTTTAATTTAAAATGTATCCACCTAAACAACTGGTTTTGTTCAGTTTGAAAAATAATGCACATCCTTTATTTTTAATATTACTGTTTCTCTGGCAAATGTCATTCAGCAAATTAATATGTATGTCATGATTACAGTAGTATTAAAATTGCCCTATCAAATCAATTAATACAATACAGTTTTAAAAAAAAATATCACAATTCCGCAGACGTATTAACATTTTTGTTAGAGTCAATACGCTCTGAAGCTATTTATTCCTCAGCATGAATGGCATGTGTATTATTTATGTAGGAATGTCATTGATATTGTGGTTTTTAGATGTTTTAAATAAATAGAGTATTTGTGGATTGATAATTGTATTCATATATGTTATCATTTATTGGCTTCTTTGTTCTCACGTTTTCAACAATGTAAATACATGTGAAAGTCAAGTTAATACTATAATTGCCATACAGAGGTATGTTTTTGTTTCAAAGCGACGCATTAATGTCTGTCTGAAAAAGTATGATGAGATATAGTTTGTATATTGACAGATGTAATTTACACTCACTCTTAGCTGCCTGCAAAAAGGCGACTTCCGATTTATCCTCAGCCTGTTTTGTTACCGCATTTTGGTTTTACGGGAGATGCTCATGATCTATTGATGGATTGTCTTAAACAGCTGACACTTTGTTGAGTGCACTAAATGAGACTATACTGCTCATGGTCATAAGTTTTCCAATGTGTGTTTAAATACATTGTCAATAGTTAATCCTGTTCATGAAAGAATAAAATGACCTTTATTCTATAAAACGTTTAAAATAAAAATGTAAATAATGAAATGTTTAATAACAGATTTTTAGATAGATATGTAAATGAATTTATATTGTTATGTTGGTTAAAAACAGCAAATTGCAATTTGCGAAAATTTGTTAATAGATATAGCTTAGGTGTTGATTGTGTTTTGTCACATTCCAGTAGATTTTGCCTACGGGATAGTGAATATATCCTTTTCAATATAGCTTATATTTTTTCTGAAAATAAATACAGAGCAACCATTGTCTTATTTTTTATTATTGCTTCCCATATCGGAGTTAGTTTTATAATTTCATTTTATATTAATTTTTGTTCTGATTTTGTTGGATTGTTTTTATTAGACACATGATAATGGATTTGTATTGTATTTTGAATAGTTTTAGGCTATATTGCACTGTAAAATTTATGGGTGAAAGAACATCAAGTTAAAGCTTTAGTTTTTCAATCACTTAGGTATGATCTGTCAAGATTATAACAATCTGTTTGCAACAAGGTACATTTGAATACAGATATTTTTGATTCTCATTGAACTAAAAGGAGCCAATATTTCATATTGAGAAATGTATTGTAATCCACTTAGGATTTTCATTGAAAGGCAATAATTAACATGTTTAGGAGCAGGATACTGTGGATTAGGCACTGGTTCAGCAATACATTTCAGTTTGCTGAGTCGGCTGTTGAGTCGTGCAGGTCAGGCATCCGCACGATTTAGCTCTTCCTTATTTAATATACTCGTGGTTTGGTCTGCACCAAGCCACGGAAGCCAGGAAGCATCCATTTGTTTGTTATCATGCGTGCTGATAAATACCTGCGCATTACAAAAATCTATAAATACTTCTGCCCTTTAATTCTATTTGCTGTAATTTGACATGTTATGTTGCAACATGATTTCAATTGTTTTACTCATTTCAGAAAAAATGTGGAGTTAATGATTAATTTGACGCAGGGATTGCTCCTACCTTGGAGCCAGAATTTCATGTCCATTCTAATCCAGATCTGGAGTCAGATATTGACATGTGCCACATACCTGTTCCACTGCATTCGTTGCATTATGGTGATTCTGCAGTGGTTATTTTCCAATATGTTATGCAGAAGTTTTATTTTTCCCCTAATTTTAATAATTTAGTATCTGACATACAAACACTGGATATTTATTTGGGCAA